>NC_041402.2:108117396-108314896 GCF_900747795.2 Erpetoichthys calabaricus | reverse complement strand
ATGCTTAACTCGCTCCGTTCTCAATTGTTTAATTAATTTTTTGCTGTTCGCTGTTTGCGGCTGTTCCTCCATTTCCCCCTACTTCGTTCTTTTATCTCGTGAATATGTTATTGCAATCCTTAACGGGAGCGTTTCAATAAACTGATTGAAAATAGTTTTGCATTTACCTTTTTAGTAAAAGGCGAGCTTTTAAGCCTGAGAAATCACCCCGTAAATGCACACGTTTCATTGGACATGTGTTAATATGTATGGTTACACAGTATTAAAAGACAGTGAACAACGTCAGTTACCTTTCTTCCCGCGTTTGATAAAAGGTGAGCTTTTAAGCCTGAGAAATCAGCCCCGTAAATGCACACGTTTAATTGCACATGTGTTAATATGTATGCTTACACAGTATTAAAAGACAGTCAAAAATTAACGTCATTTACATTCGTTCCCGCGTGTGACTCGTGCTGTAAATGTCTTCCTTGTTTTTAGTTCACGTGATTACGTAGGAGGCGTGATGACGCGATACGTGACTCCGCCTCCTCCATTACAGTGTATGGACAAAAAATATGTTCCAGTTATGACCATTACGCTTTGAATTTCGAAATGAAACCTGCCTAACTTTTGTAAGTAAGCTGTAAGGAATGAGCCTGCCAAATTTCAGCCTTCCACCTACACGGGAAGTTGGAGAATTAGTGATGAGTCAGTCAGTGAGTGAGTCAGTCAGTCAGTCAGTCAGTGAGGGCTTTGCCTTTTATTAGTATAGATACACACACACACATATACACATATATTATATATGTATATATATATATATATATATATATACACACACACATATATTATATATATATATATATATATATATATATATATATACACACACACACACACATATATTATATATATATATATATATATATATATATATATATATATATATATATATATATATATATATACACACACATATACAGATATATCATATATATATACATATATTATCTATACTAATAAAAGGCAAAGCCCTCACTGACTCACTCACTGACTGACTGACTGACTCACTCATCACTAATTCTCCAACTTCCCGTGTAGGTGGAAGGCTGAAATTTGGCAGGCTCATTCCTTACAGCTTACTTACAAAAGTTAGGCAGGTTTCATTTCGAAATTCAAAGCGTAATGGTCATAACTGGAACATATTTTTTGTCCATACACTGTAATGGAGGAGGCGGAGTCACGTATCGCGTCATCACGCCTCCTACGTAATCACGTGAACTGAAAACAAGGAAGAGATTTACAGCACGAGTCACACGCGGGGAACGAAGGTAAATGACGTTAATTTTTGACTGTCTTTTTAATACTGTGTAAGCATACATATTAACACATGTGCAATTAAACGTGTGCATTTATGGGGTGATTTCTCAGGCTTTAAAAGCTCACCTTTTATCAAACGCGGGAACAAAGGTAACTGACGTTGTTCACTGTCTTTTAATACTGTGTAACCATACATATTAACACATGTCCAATTAAACGTGTGCATTTACGCGGTGATTTCTCAGGCTTAAAAGCTCGCCTTTTACTAAAAAGGTAAATGCAAAACTATTTTCAATCATTCTATGATCTGCTTCTCACAACTGAAGGCACCGTGGCTGATGGTAAATGACGTTAATTTTTGAGTGTCTTTTAATACTGTGTAAGCATACATATTAACACGTGCAAGTAAACGTCTGCATTTACGGGGTGATTTCTCAGGCTTAAAAGCTCGCCTTTTACTAAAAAGGTAAATGCAAAACTATTTTCAATCATTCTATGATCTGCTTCTCACAACTGAAGGCACCGTGGCTGATGTTACGTCACTTGCTGTCCGACCATAAGCTTTACCTGGTAGGTAGCCGGACACTCACTTCACTCCCTTTCGGGAATCGAACCTCTCAGGTTTTCTTTTGTTCTTAATTAAAATTTAAAACCAATACTTCACCGCTGCTAAGCCCCTCTAGCGCTGACGTCTGAGGTTCGATTACCGTAAGCAAATGCAGTGAGTGTGTAATTACATTCACGGCATTCGTAATCTGATTCACAATCTGATTGTATGGGTGCTTAGTTCCAGGTAACAATTACACTTGGCCACCAAGTCAGCTCGAAGTGATCACTCGAGTAAAGGCAGCTTCACAAAAAAACTGATCCTTAACAAACTGTTATTAGTATATTTTCCCTCAATTTAAAAACGTTTTATTTTCTTCTTAATAAAAATTTAAAAGCGGTACTTCGCCGGTGCGAAGCGCGTGGATTTCACCGACTGACACATACAGACATATTCATGAGTGCAGGTACTTCGGAAAGAAAGCACCGCGTAAACCTAAACTTTAAATTAACTTCATAGACCTACAAAAGGTTGCCATTCATTTGAGGCAAGATTGCTTTTCTTCTGTACAACTATACGTTGCATTCTCAAAAGAGTGTGCTTGCACAGCTTCGGATATAGATATATACAGTATATATATGTATGTCTATATATAAATATGTAAGCTTATAAGTACTGCCTTACTTCTCTTTAAGAAAGGAAGATGTAATGATACTTGATTTAAACGATTCCATGTCTTCCTGGGTTGCGTAGCTTATTGTCTAAAAAGGAGAAACCCTCATTTATAAAACTTTGCTGCAGATGACTTAGCTTATTGTCAATATCTTTACACGTTTTTTTAACACTTATTGACTGAAACGTGCTTTCACGAAAAAAGTTACGGCTTTGCTACAGGATACACCCTCCACAAGTTAAGCAAGTAAAAATAAAATATATATTTCTGTTTTATTTAAACCTTTTAAGTTCGTATGCATAGCCCCATTTGGCTGTTTAATTTTTTTTTTCTTTCTTCAGTAATATTTAATCTCCTTAAAGAAAAAGAACATATCCATTTTACTTTTTTTCTATCTCTGTAGTAATATTTTAGTGTAAAACAATAACCAGTATTTAAAGTTTTTATGTTACTTTATACATTTATTTTACACAATGTTGAAAAATTAATAAAAAAGCTACATATTTTGGCAGCTGCTGCTTTCATTTTCAATAAATGAAAAAAGCTCTCCAAGAGAAAACGTCAATAAAGAAGAAACAGTTTGCACTATCTAAAAATCAGAAACACTCATTTATAAAAGTTTGCTGCAGATGACTTAACTGAAAATAAATGAATAGTTCCTATGTGTATAATACATATTTATCGATTTTACTTATGCCTTTATTCCACCAACTTACAACATCTGAGGTACAATTTGTTACATTACTTTTGTTTTTTGCACAACATGCAGGTGAAGTGACTTCCTCAGGGTCACACAGTGGTGTCAGTACCAGGATTTGAACTGACAAGCTCCGGGTTTGCTGAAATATTACTGAAGAAAGAAAAAAAAACGAAAACGGGCAAATGGGGCTATGCATACAAATGTCCATCCGTCCATTATCCAACCTGCTATATCCTAAATACAGGAGCCACTAAGTAGATATGTATATATACAGTATATATATATATATATATATATATATATATATATATATATATATATACAGTTTATATATATGTGAATGTATGTATGTATATATATATATATATATGTATATATGTAGATATGTGTATATGTAGATATGTATATAAGTATATATGTTTATGTATATATATGTTTACATAACCTCTTTAACACACTACTTCTCCGCTGCGAAGCGCGGGTATTTTGCTAGTATATACATATACACATATATTTTATATATATATATATATATATATATATATATATATATATATATATTTTATATATATATATATATATATATATATATATATATATATATATATATATATATACACACACACACACACATACATACATACATATACACACATACATGCACTTACAATAACATAGAAATCAATATAAACAACATTAACATCATTATCATATGAGAATATGAAGTAATATATAAGAAGCACATTTCATATAAATATAAATTATTAAACAGTAAAATCTTCTTCTATAATTTGCTACCGTGGCTATTCGTTTGTCTGTCCAGGATTTTAAATCACCTGTAGCTCGCAAACCGTTTCACGTATTGACTTGAAATGTGGTACACATATAGTACGTCACGTCTGCTATCCGCTTTATGGGTGATGATTCTATTACTCTTTTTATCTTTATTTTATTTTAGAATCAACTCCTATCTGCGCACACCAGGGCGGCCGTGGGCGGATGCGTATGGTGTATTCACTCCATGTTATCGTGCATTGCGCTGTCACTGGTATTTTGATAAAAGAATTTGAACAACATATAAGAAGCGTATAAATTATTAAACAGTAAAACATTAACATTTAAGAAGTAAAGTTACATTGAGTACTACTGCAGTGCCTTCGGGTATACCTCATTTTTTCTTTGCCATTACATGCTTAAATGTATACATTTTTTGGTGTACCTACCCGAGAACACGCGACATATAACCGACCGTGGGAGAAGCATGGATTTTAAACACGCGTTGAGTTCATCTGCTGGTCTCCCTCGTGGAATAACTGGTAATGTTTGACTAAAATCTACAGCGAGTAAAACGACATTACCTCCTTTTTTTTTTTTTACGATCTCTGAGATCTTGCTTTTTTCGGTTCAAGGCTTCATAAGCTCTTTTATGCTCCATGGTGTACTTATCCCAAACCATCATCTTTGAATGTTGCAAGACTTTCGCCTTGTATGTAGATCGGGGTAATTACATTCATTGCATTCCTAGTCTGAATCACAATCTGATTGTATGGGTGGTTACCTTGGTCATCAAGTCGTCTAACATCCGCTACGTGCCCTCTTTTAATTGCGAGAAGCAGATATATATAGCCAAATTGTCGCGCTTCGTTGCGGCGAAGTACTGCTTTTAATTTTTTTATTAAGAAGAAAAGAAAACCTTTTTAAACGGATCGAAAATATACCAATAACAATTTGTTAAGGATCTGTTTTTTTGTGAAGCTCCCTTTTCACAGCTGTCGCGCTACGGCGTGTGTTTCGTTTATTTGACAGTATGTAGATCGTGGTAATTACATTCATGGCATTCGTTTTCTGAATCACAATCTGATTGTATGGGTGGTTACCTGCCAGGTCACGGTTGTGGTTTGTCAGCAAGTCGCCTTACGTCCGCCACGTGCCCTCTTTCTGTTCCCAGAAGCAGATCATAGAATGGTTTTAATAGTTTACTTTCAAATAATGCAAAGGGTATGCGACATGTGTTTCTCCCTAATTCTGGGCTCATCAGGCGTACACAGTCACTGCATCCCCTCTCGGGAATGGAATCTCTATCGTCAGCGCCAGAGGTGAAGCCCCTAACGTTGCGCTACGGAGTGTGGTTCGTTTATACCTCGTGTCTTCTCATTAAACTTTTATCTCGCGAATATGTTATTGCAATCCGCAGCGGGAGCATTTCTATAAACTTAATTTAAACTTATGTTTTACACCGTGCTTTGTTTACCTTATGAAGATGCTTGTATGCTTTACTCGCTCCCTTCTTATTGTTTCGCTCCCTTCTCAATTGTTTAATGAATTTTTTGTTCTTCGCTGTTTGCGGCTCCTCCTTCATTTCTCCCTACTGCGTTCACAGTCTTTTCACGTGATTATGTGGGAGGCGTGATGACGTGACACTCAACTCCTCCTCCCACGGCCATCGAGCTGCCGTCCATTACAGTATATTGTGAAAAAAGAGGTTCCAGTTATGACCATTACACGTTGAATTTCGAAATCAAACCTGCCTAACTTTTGTAAGTAAGCTGTAAGGAATCAGCCTGCCAAATTTCAGCCTTCCACCTACACGGGAAGTTGCATAATTAGTGATGAGTCAGTCAGTCAGTCAGTGAGTCAGTGAGGGCTTTGCCTTTTATTAATTAGTATAGATTGTGGGAGACGACCAGGGACCTTGCCCCACTGGGACTCATAGAACATGGACGGACTGGGAGAGGGTCACTATCTTTCCCTGGGCGCAAGAGGGCAGCCCCCTGGATTCCATCAGGGCCACGGATATGAAGCTGGGAAGCTCAAATCTGTGGAGGTCCGTGGCCACCACCAGGGGGCGCCTGGATGGTTCCTGAGCCAAAGACAACAGCACTTCCGCCACACCATGAAGTGCTGCTGAATCAGGAACCATGTACGCCCAGTGTGCTTCTGACTGCAAGGGCAGCACTTCCTCCACACTAGGAAGTGCTACCGGAAGACCATCACAGAGCACCTGGAGCACATCCGGGGCAGGGATACAAGGGGCCGCCTCACTCCATTCAAGGAGCCGGAGTCGGGTGGCAGTAGACGGAGCTTGGAAGACAGGAGTGGAGGCGGCTAAAGGAAGAAAAAGGACTGAGTTTAGTGTGGTGATTTGTGCACGGTGTTTGTGCTGTGCGCGCCTAAGAAAATAAATGGTACGTGTTTTGGACATTTGGAGTCTGTGTCTGTCTGTGTCGAGGATGGTCTTTCACAATATATATATGGACCACAGGACTCAGTTTTACAGAGGACAGCACCAGTAGTGGTATTTAGTAAGGTTGTAAAAAAAATTATTCAAATGTGATTTATTCAGTTGCTGATTTAAAATGGTTACAAATCCAAATGCTATACTGGCATCAGGCCTTACAATTGGGGCTGCCTTATCAAGAAATGGATTTGAATAAATGTCAATCAACAAGAAACAGTAAAAGTTACTAGTTTTACTCACTTGAAAATGCTGTCCTCAGTCCTCTACCATTAACAGTTATTTGGCATGAACTACAAAAAACATTGTACATCATTCTGTTTCAGGTACTTTACCTCTGTCTCATAATTTGCTTTTTCAACTTTCTCAGTATTTTTCTTATTGTGTGTGCACATGACAAATTACAAAAAGCATGTGATGCTGAGTGTTGATTGGTATAGTCAGTCAGTCATTGTCCAACCCGCTATGTCCTAACACAGGGTCATGGGGGCCTGCTGGAGCCAATCCCAGCCAACACAGGGCGCAAGGCAGGAACAAACCCCAGGCAAGGCGCCAGCCCACCGCAGGATTGGTATAGCAATCATTTTCAATGAAATTGCTATCTGCACATTAACCAGCAAGCGATATGCCACCACTATCCTTGTCCAGTGCTTGAATCTTGCTTCGCTCGCCAACCCCAGTGTTTGGTTTTCTAGATACACACTTTTAAGGTTCTTTTTTCTTTGAATTATTGCTATTTCATTAGTTTCACTTTTATTTCAGAACTTATGTAAAAACAATATTTGGAATCTTTCGAGACCCAATATGCTGAATCTTTTAAATGAGGTCAGTGAGACATGTGTTTAATGACTTTGTACCATAATTCAGGATAAGTTTCTCTGTTTGGAATTTCAGCACAGACAAAGCGATGTACATCATCAGCAGTTAATATTTTTTTTTGCAAAGTAACCAATAAATGCATGTGAGGTAAACCACGTTTTTGAAATTCTCTGACTTAAACTTCAAAGCTTACATACTTCTAACATATCACCTATGTCCATATATTCAATCTCTATTCGCTTTTTAGTTATTTCTCCTAGTAATAATTTCTCTTTTTTTGCGCTAATACGATGTTTACTTTCTTTTTTTGACACTGTCGTTTTTTCTGCTTTCATATTCTGTACCTTTCTCTGCATGTGTTTCGCGCCTATGTTTTTTTTGAGTCTTTTGAATTCCAGTTTTCATTATCTCTAACCTGTTCTGCATGTGTTTGGCCCCTTTGTTTTTTAACCTCTTTATGATGTTTTACTTTGTTTTCTACTCTGTCTTTTATTTCTGACCTCGCTTTGTCCTGCTTTTTTTTCAATGACACCTGGTCCGGGTTGATTATTTTCCCTTTTTCGAGTAATAATTTCTGTTTGTTTGCGCTACTGCGATGTTTACTTTCTTTTTTTTATACTTTCTAATTTTCCTACTTTCATATTCTTTAACTTTCTCCACATGTGTATCACGCATACGTTTTTTTTTTGAGCCTTTCGAATTCCACTGCTTTCATAATCTGCTCTGCATGTGTATAGTGCTAACGTTTGTGAACGTGTTAATGAAGTTGTGAAGGCGAAAAGACTTTGTTTTCCACTCTTTGCCTTTTATTTCTGACCTCAATTTGTCCTGCTATTTGTTCAATTACACCTGGTTCTGATGATTAATTACCTTTTGTTTACACTAATGTGATCTTTACTATATTTTTTTTGATACTGTAGCGACTGACGTAATAAAGTGTCGCAAAAGTTCTACTTGAACAATCGCCGACTTTGTAACCCCAAGCACAACTTTGTAGCACCCTCTCCAACCCCTCCTCCCCCGGGTCTCACCCCCCCCTTACTGCATCAATCAATACCCCGCTATCAGTCTTCCGTGCTGTACTCCACCCTCCCTCAATCGGACCTAACAGTCACTTAAAACAAAAAAGGCTTCAACTTGGCTGGGACGCTACAATACTTTCGAATTTTACTGCGTTCATATTCTGTACCTTTCTCTGTATGTGTATCGCGCCATTGTTTGTTTGAGCCTTTCGAATTCCACTGCTTTCATAATCTCTTATCTGCCTTTTTTTCTCTCCAACGCTTTTGGGTCTGTTTTCTCCGTGCTGCTCGTTCTTCTTTGCTTAGTCGTTGACGTTTCATCTAGAACGTATTGTCCTTATATGCTTTATATGTGCTGAGAGCACAGGATCTGTGTGTGCTACGTGTCTTTACATGACTGAGTGTTTTGCTGGCCGTACTCTTATTTAATAAGAAGGGCGTGTCTTGCAAGAATCTCATGTTCCACGACCCCGCGAGACGGCCCTGGGACAATCTCTTGGCACCAAGTCTCATGTTTACGGTCCCCGTGAGATGCTCCGCGGCCAGTCTTTTTTGTCTCACGGGTCTTTTAAATGTCTTCCGAGAAGATCACGTCTCATTGCCCTGCTTTTCCTTTTCAGGATTTTTTTTTATAATAGAGAGATAATAGGTAGCAATAAGCAAAACAGCCAAGATTCTCTTCACATACAATTTTATACAATTTATGCTAAAATTCTGTTCACATACTGTACAATTTTGCAAATGCAAAACTTACTAAAAACAATTGTTGTTATTAAAGTTTTTTGTCAAACAGAAAAAAGAAACATTCCTTGCCTATGGGTTTGGCAACACTTGTTGTAGGTAAAATTTAATGTAAGTAAATGTATGGTATTACACGTAAGAAGTAAAACTGTATGCTTGAATACACTATGGGATGATTGAAACTTGAATACAATGTATGAGAATAATCTACATGAGTCATAGTGGATTCATCACTATCCATAAATGGAATGTCTGTACATAAGCCATTAAGAAGGCTAATATAATGTTGCTATAGGTTTTACTGGATAATATACAGAGTACAAGTCAAGGGACACTTTGCTTAAGCTATTGTGGTGGAGCATGTCCGAGCAGGTACAGGTTTTTTTTTAATAGACTACTGCACCTCAGACCTCGTTAGTGTAGATGTGTGGGTGGAAAGCCATGACACTACGAAGAAATTAATGGGGGAATTGGCTAATTGCTTTTTATGTGCAAAAATGCAGTCAACACAAACATGTCTTATTTAGACCCTGCGGATTGTTCAGTGCTCCTGTACTCACATGGTTATAAAAAGGTCTGAGTAGGTCAGATGGGAAGGAGAAGAAATCAAGGGGACAGTGCAAGAAAACAGAGCAGAATCAGGTTGGAGCCAGTGCTGGATGAAGGAGGCAAGAAGCTGGGGAAGCCACATGGAGGAGTGCAAGCTGAGGCGTTCCAGTAGTGGATTAACTAATGCTGATTTTTTTTTTGTGGAGAAGGAATGATGGAATGCTCCAGGGATACTGCTAGACCAGAAGAAGGTGGCAGGACAAAGGAGTAAGGCTCTGAACAATGCAGTCATTACCAACATGGATGGATAGGACAAGAGTGTATTTGTGGACCATGTCAGCCAGTGTCTCAGCCCTGCTGAAACATGCCTGTCAGATGAGCAGGGCAAGAAAGGAAGGGAGAACAGAAAGAGAACACTGTGGAATGAAATGAAAGTGGACAATCTGTTACCCTTGATTTTAACTATTTGTTGGCTGTATCTATCGATTGATTTTTAACTTCCTCACAAGCACTCTTTATAGATTGTTTATTGAATATGTTTTTGCACTACACTTTAGACACAGAGTGTACTATTTGGAGTAAAATCACTTTGCACCAGACTTATGTGTCAGCATTTGCCCTAGTCCACCTCAGTTATGACCACCTTGGTTATGTTCTGGGAGATGAAACGTACCCATGGCTGTAGGCACCCGAGGAAACACAGCTATATAACACAAAAGGAGTATTATTTAATGGTTGTGTATTTCTTTTACAAGTGGGTAAGAAGACAAACCACCTCACTAAGCAGACAAGGATATAAAACAGTAAGGCAGCAGGACTCATTCTCTCTATTACTTAGGTATTTTCTTTCTGCCTTTTATTTATCCCACCCTTCTGTTAATTCTTTGTACAAAAAAAAAAAACACAGTCACTATTTTAATTCTTTGATCACTTTGTCTCATTTTTGGGTATTGGGACACTATGAGAGTCACCTACGCTGTCAAAATTGCAAATTTAAGATTTTTTTTTTTAATTTGTTGTTTATATAAATTGCGTGACTTTACAGATAATAAACGTACTAGACAATGTTTGCTCCTGATGTTAGTGTATCCTTGCAGGAAGAAAATATATAAAGCCAACAAAAGTTATAGATAGCTGCTATATTGGTACTGAAATGAAAACCCATGACGAGTGTGACAGACAAGACAGAGACAGAAAGACACAGCAACAGGGTAGGTAGGGGCAACCTGAGAAGCCAGTATACCTCAGCACTGTTATTGATGCACTGGAAGTACATATTCCAAAACACATTCCCCTAGAAAGGAACCAAAAAGATCTCCCCAGAAAGTAAGAGGATAGCAACTTATATTCATTAAGACTGATAGAAAAAACAAAGACTCTATCTTAACTGTACCTGACGCTTATACAAAGAGAGGGAGAGAGAGAGAGAGATGCCATTGAGTGTTGAAAACTCTCCAAGCAGATACTGTACATGGCAACAGACAGACCACTACTGAGACAGGGTCAAATTATACATACAAGCAGTGAACATATCTGACTTGGTAATTTGGCATAGTAAGCAATACTCACAGGCACGTTCAGCCCAGCTGGCTTTATAACAGTAGAGGGCCACACGTGACACAGGAAGAGATTCTAAGCTCCATCTAAAAATAATTATTGGATTCAAACATGGTGGCGCAGTGGGTAGCACTGCTGCCTCGCAGTTGGGAGACCTGGGGACCTGGGTTCGCTTCCCGGGTCCTCCCTGCGTGGAGTTTGCATGTTCTCCCCGTGTCTGCGTGGGTTTCCTCTGGGCGCTCCGGTTTCCTCCCACAGTCCAAAGACATGCAGGTTAGGTGGATTGGCGATTCTAAATTGGCCCTAGTATGTGCTTGGTGTGTGGGTGTGTTTGTGTGTGTCCTGCGGTGGGTTGGCACCCTGCCCGGGATTGGTTCCTGCCTTGTGCCCTGTGTTGGCTGGGATTGGCTCCAGTAGACCCCCGTGACCCTGTGTTCGGATTCAGCGGGTTGGAAAATGGATGGATGGATGGATGGATGGATTCAAACATTTGCTTCTTTCCAGTTTTACAATGAGTCTAGATCTTGGAAGTAAATTGTTTGAAGACTGGAATGAAGTGAAAGATAATAGAGAGTGAAGAGTGATGAAAGAGACAGTGAGAAGACACCATTTGTACCAGCCAGAATAAGAGCAAGTATAGGAAAGCCCAGTGGAGTAGCAGGGACTCCTGTTTTTCCAATATGCTTGTTTTTACTCTCTTTCAATCACTTCACAGCACAAAGGAGCACTGGGCAGCACAGCTGCCTTACAATACTTGAATTCCTGTAGAAACAATTCTAGCTCCTTGTCAACAGACATTTTGAGAAAAAAAACACAACATAATTTGGTTTGATAACGCAACATAATAAAATATTCTGGTTTGGCATAGGTCATATACATTTACAAAGGTAAGCAGCAGCGAGATGGTACGGGTTGTTCTTGGCATTTTGAACATGGAACTGTAGACAGTCATAGACGGAGGATGAGCCCGGGCAGGAGAACACACAGTCTGCTACAGGTAGGTGCAAGTGCCTAGCAGGTTTTATTCCAAAAACAAAGCAAGGTGTAAAAAAATGGCATTGCTACAAGTAAACACAATAATTTGCACATGGAAGTTAAAAGTTTAATACACCCAATAAAAACGAGATTAAAAGTCACAGCAGAAATCGGTCTACCCCGTTTTAAAACAAAAAAGGAGCCCCAGAACAGCTTTCTGTAGTGATGTGCAAAACGATTACTTTCAGTGATTTGAATAATTTATTTCAGTTCACCAAAATGATTTGAATCACTGATTCATTCACTTCAAAAACGATAAGCTATATTTTAGTTTAAAATCTAGAATAGTATCATAAGTGTAACAACTTAAACCACCAAACAACATAAAAAACCAAGCAACAAAATAATTAATTCACACATAACAGTAATAATAATAACTTTATTGAATTTTGATAAATAAAATTTCAAAGATAAAAAAATCATACGAATACAACCTTAATATAGTGCACATATCACGATTAAAGTGTGAGAACATTGAAATATGAGTAAATAAAATGATTTTCTGTTTTGGATTAATCTCAAACAAATTCCTTGTTTTATATTCCATCCTTTCTGATGCAATCTGCCTTACGTAAATCATCAATGAATTCAACTGTGATTCAATGTACTGTGAGTCTCGTCTGCAGTTCACACAGTCACTGTCACTCAATTAAAATAAACCGATCAATGGGAGGTGCTTGGTGTCATCTACCAAGTCAGTCATTGGCTACTTGTCATCATGACCGTTTTGCTGAAAGTTTACTGATAGGCTATTTCCCGAAGACAGCAACCATTTAAGTGAAGTTAAAAGCTACGGGCTCCCGCGGAACATAGACATAGAATTACTAGACGCCTCATGACCAGCAGCATCGTATGTCAACGTCGCCGCCATATTGCAAGTGGCACTGCTGTGGAGTGAAGTAATGGATAAAGATGCCTCATGCATGTGCTGCTTGGGATTGTACAAACCGCTGTACGCTCCAAACCAGATCACTGGGATTACATTTCATAGGTAAAGCTGAACAATTGTTTTGGTTATATTTGGTCATTAGAAAATCCTGTTTTATAATCTTAACTTTAGCTACGCCAGGCTAAGCTAGGAAAGCTATGCATTTATGTGCTCAAGTGAGCCCCCAAACAACGTTTTGGCTAAATGTATTTAGTCACTAACTATGTAGATTGTTGTTAGCTGTTAACATTTCTCAAACTTTGAAAATTTCCCAAAGAAATCCACCTCAGGAAGCAGTGGGAGGTAGCCCTTAGACGGGATTTTGAGGAAGCTGTCCTGTGATGTGTGCCGTGCTAGTTTGGTAACAGATGCTGTACCGGCATCATATGATCAAAGCTACCACTTGCTCACATTAAAAAACAAAGGAGGTTTACTGATTCCTTCAGAGGGTACAGTCAAGGTGGTCAAAGTAGGTGAGCGTGTTATCCGACAGTCGACATTAGGGCAAGCTGTCAGTGTATCTTTGATCAATCAGTTTGTTCGGGCTGAGACTGGTTCAGATGATGTGTTTTTTCTCAAGGAGCACATTGAGGAAATACAGTTTGAAATTGACAACCATCATTTAATGCTCCTGTCTTTAGTTGTGTCTGTCTTCCACAAACTAAGGCTGCACCAAATTGCGAGACTGAATACTCTCAAATTACAGAGTGGCAACAGACAGAAAAAGCTATGTAAGACAGTTCTGTTTCATGGATTTTAGATCCTATCCTGTATATATTTAAGTAACCACATTGTGTGTGTGTGCGTGTGTGAGAGAGAGGGAGATCGGGAGAGGAATGAGTAAAATGTTTTCAGAAATTATTCAGCCAATTTGCATACAATAAAATTGTTTATTTTTGTCATTGAGTGTATCATTTGACTGTTAAAAGAAAGACAAAGATAACTGGCAGTAACAGTGCAAAATTCACAATTGGTATGCCAGTTTGAAAAGATAAGTTTTGAGGGTCGTTTTAAAATGTGTTATTGAATTGAGCTGACGTACGTATATGAGAGGGAAGAGAATTCCAGAGTTGAGGAGCACTATGGGAGACGCTCGAGCTCCCATAGAACA
Source organism: Erpetoichthys calabaricus (assembly GCF_900747795.2). Taxonomy (NCBI): domain Eukaryota; kingdom Metazoa; phylum Chordata; class Cladistia; order Polypteriformes; family Polypteridae; genus Erpetoichthys; species Erpetoichthys calabaricus. The sequence goes on along the minus strand of NC_041402.2, from coordinate 108,300,680 downwards.
GAGTTTGATGTGCGGTACAGAAAGTAGAGCTGCAGATGAGGATCTGAGTGAGCGAGAGGAGTGTAAGTCTGTAGGTGATCAGTGAGGTTGTGGAGAGCTTTAAATGTTAAGAGCGGTATTTTGTATTGTTTTCTGTAGTTAACAGAGAGCCAGTGAAGTTGAGAGAGAATAGGTGTAATATGTTCAGTGGATTTAGAACAGCAGGTTATTATCCTGACAGCAGAATTTTGAAGAAGTTGTAAGCGATGGATAAGTTTTTGTGGGATGCCAGATAGAATAGCATTACAGTAATCTACACGTGAGGTGACTTGGGCATTAACCAATACTTCAGTACTGCGTTGCATAAGAACAGGACAAAGTCTAGAAATGTTTCGGAGATGGAAGAGGGCAGTCAGAGAAATGTAACTTATATGGGAGGAATTATTTAATAATAATAATCATCATTATTATTTAATAATTGCGATTATTAGAGTATAAATGGATATAAATGATTGCATTTAAACGATTCGTCAAAATCTGTTGTATGTAAACGATACTGTTTTAAACGTTATTGTTTTTTCATCAGAAAAACCGTTTTCCACGTTTACCTGAACTGTATTAGTTTAAATGGCACGTTTGCCACTCACAATATAGCGTACGCGCTGATGTATCGTGTCGACCTGGCAACACAGTGAATGCGGCGTCTATCTGTATACGTCTATGCCGCGGAATACTACATGCACCACGCATGCCTCGCAGAGACGAGTTCTTTAACGTCATTGAACTAGTACGTTCGTTCAGAGCCCAAGACAAGTACAAAATAACTTTAGTTTGTTCATTGTACATCACTACTTTCTAAAAACTGACGTCTACCCTGCTTACCAATGCAATGTCATTCTGAAAGTACAGCCATCCCTTTAACTAGGCTCGGGTCTTCGCCGCTAGTGCGCTGGCGTCCGTGAGGCACCACAGCGAGATTCGCTCCCTTTTCTCCCGCTGCCATTCCTCAGGCTTCCGTCGGAGCCCTCCTTTGAGCAGCCGGTCACTCCTGCTCCCCAGATCGTTCAGCAGGGGCGATTCTCAGTTACCCTCTTGAACAGCAACCCCACGCTCTTCTCCTGGGACTCTCATGCTGGCTGGCTCCTGCTTTACTGTTACTACTACTACTACTATCCCTGTAACCTAAAACTCATGCGGGTTGAAGAATGGCGCTCGGCCTCCCTTTTCTACAGCCTACCGACACGCTGAGGAACAGCTGGTCCGACTGCACGGCCACACAAGAGATAATCAAGTCGCTGCCCCCTCTGAACTACCGGAGACTACGGAGTTGAGTGCCGCAGCCATAAGCCCGAGCCTAACCGCACCACTTTACTATTTATCCATCCATCCAAACTATTTATTTAAAAATTGCACAGTCGCTGATATGGGTTCAGCTACAGGTTGAAGACTCAGCCTTTCACACCACGGCTTACAACAGTCTTTAGAAACAGGAGGAGACGAGCAGCTGTAATTTTTTTTCCAATTCGAAAAAGAAAAGCAGCCGAAAATGAAACAGTGGCACAATAGAATCATTATGGACTCGCATAATAAAAAGCTCAGTATACAGTATTTAAAGAAACTTTACAGCCATTAAACACAACTAATGAGATGTACGATTAAATATAACGAACGCTAAGAAACCAAGTGTTTTGTATTTATCGTCATTACTGACATTGGCTAGATGTCCTATTTTTACACATATCGTTGTAATCAATTCTTTTTCCCTTCTTGTAGTATTTTAATATCTTTGTCTTATTTCAGGTATATTAACTTTTTAATTTATTTATGTAATGTCAGTGTAGCGTATCTGCAATTGGTGCACAATATGAAAGGTATTTATGTTGTCATCGACAGTAACATTTGTTAGATAAGTTATTTAACTTGATTTTTCGGTAGTTGCAGAGTTCACTATAGAATAAAAGCGAGATAGTGCTTTCTGCAAAATTAATATTGCATGCTATTTTTGTCTTGATTTCCACAGCCACATTTCTCCATATACGCAGAGAATACAGTGGAACCTCGGTTTACGACCATAATTCGTTCCACAACTCTGGTCGTAAACCGAGTTGGTCGTGAACCGAAGCAATTTCTTCCATAGGATTGTATGTAAATACAATTAATCCGTTCCAGACCGTAGAAACTGTATGTAAATATATACATTTTTTCAGTTTTTAAGCACAAATATAGTTAATTATACCATAGAATGCACAGCGTAATGGTAAACTAAATGTAAAAACATTGAATAACACTGAGAAAACCTTTAACAACAGAGAAAACTAACACTGCAATAGTTCGCGCTATAGTGCTAGGAACCGCTCTCGCTAAAAACACTTTTTTTAATGAGTTTTAAGCACAGGGGAAAAAAGGAACATTTGAAAAATCCGTAATTTAATAAACCACCAAGAAAAGTAACACTGCAACAATGCAGGCTACGAACCGATCACCGGAAACATAACTGAAAACAAAAACAAGCCTTCTCTAACTTATGCGTCCCTCAATCGCTCTGTGTGTGTGTGCGTGCGTCTCTCTTTTGCGAGCCTGGAGCGCTCCTGTGTGTGTGCGCGCGTCTCTCTCCTACCCCCCCCCCCCCCCCCAGCCTGTGTGTGTGTGTGTGTGTGTGTGTGTGTGTGTGCGTGCGTCTCTCTTTTGCGAGCCTGGAGCACCTGTGTGTGTCTCTCTAGCGCGCGCCTCTCTCTCTCCCCCGCCTGTGTGTGCGTGCGTCTCTCTTTTGCGAGCCTGGAGCGCCTGTGTGTATTGTCACGCTTGGGTCACAGATTTGCACAGAGACACAGGAGGTTGTAGAAAAAAAGGAACTTTATTCAAAGCACTGCAAACAAACATTTGTCTCTTTTCAACAGTTTAAACGTGCTCCATGACAAGTCAGAGATGACAGCTCCGCCAGGAGCACAGATTGTCTGAGAGAGAAAGAAGGAGAAGCAAGCAACCAATTTAACAAACTGAAAGAAGCCCGTGCAGGCTTTTTAAGAAGGCGGAGCACTGCACGAGAGGCATATTACGCGACAGAGCCGGCAAGAAGGGAAAGGAGGAATGTGAAGGTAGTCTGTCCATGTTTCTTAGGGGTTTTCCCAGGGGCGTCTGTATTCTCTGGGGGTGCGATCAGCTTTGCAGCTCACAGTGTGTCTGTCTAGAGCGCTCCTGTGTGTGTGCGCACACGCCTCTCTCGCGCGTGTTCCTGTGTGTGTGTGTGTGTGTGTGTGTGTACAGCCCTCTGTCTCTTGCGCTGCCTCTCTGTGTGTGTGTGTGTGTGTGTGCGTGTGCGTGTGCGTGTGCGCGTGCTCTCTCTCGCTCGCTGCACAGGAAATGCACAGGGAGAGAATGAACATCAACAAACCGAAAGGGAACCTGGCTTGTTCGTAAACCGAGTGTTTGGTCGTGAACCGAGGCAAAAGTTTGGCGAACTTTTTGGTCGTAAACCGAGTTGTACGTATACCGAGACGTTCGTAAACCGAGGTTCCACTGTATAATCATTGATTAAATGTCAAGATGACTACAAGTGCCCTCTTTGCAAAAAACAGGGAGACTAGAACATCATGCTGTCTCACCTTCAAAGACATGAACACCATGTTTTTAAGTATGCAGGTAATTATGCCAGTAGTGTATGCATGTGTGTATTCTTAAAAAAGTTACACTAGCTTACTTGACTTGCAGACAATACCGATTGTTAGATTTTTGAATTAGAAAAAGTTCTAAAAGCTGACCCAATCCTGCATTTTCCATTGTTTGGCGGGTTTTACCACAGATTCAACACAGGGTGTGTCACAAGTGGCCATTTACATTGTTGCTTTTCCTTAAATGTCACTGTCGACAGTTTACTGTATATCAGTATTTAATGTTTTTCTTTGATTGATTTTTTTATTCCTTTTATTAGGGCCTTGCAAGTCAGATGAATACCCTTGACTGTGGAATTTTCATGTTGATGTATGATCATTTCATAATTTAACTATATTTTTGTGTATGTCTGTGTTTAATGTTGTGTCCAGGTTTTCAAATTGCCATTTTGTGGTTTCTCTATGGGCGGCACGGTGGCGCAGTGGGTAGCGCTGCTGCCTCGCAGTTGGGAGATCTGGGGACCTGGGTTCGATTCCCGGGTCCTCCCTGCGTGGAGTTTGCATGTTCTCCCCGTGTCTGCGTGGGTTTCCTCCGGGCGCTCCGGTTTCCTCCCACAGTCCAAAGACATGCAGGTTAGGTGGATTGGCGATTCTAAATTGGCCCTAGTGTGTGCTTGGTGTGTGGGTGTGTTTGTGTGTGTCCTGCGGTGGGTTGGCACCCTGCCCAGGATTGTTTCCTGCCTTGTGCCCTGTGTTGGCTGGGATTGGCTCCAGCAGACCCCCGTGACCCTGTGTTCGGATTCAGCGGGTTGGAAAATGGATGGCTGGATGGATGGTTTCTCTATAGAATGTGCTGTATGCTGTCCTTGAGGCCCCCTTTGATTTTAACGAGGTATGTCTCAACTTTAGTATGCTTTTCTTTCATTGTAGCATTTCTGGAGGGAGAATTATATCTGGTTATGGGTTCCCATTTTTGGCACCTTTTACTATATGTGTTGGGTATTTATGTTGAGATATGTTTATTTTTTATTATTTTTTTTACTTTTAGCATGCTGTCACTAATGTTCTCCCTGTGTCTGTGTGGGTTTCCTCCGGGTGCTCCGATTTCCTCCCACAGTCCAAAGACATGCAGGTTAGGTGCATTGGCGATCCTAAATTGTCCCTAGTGTGTGTGCCCTGCGGTGGGCTGGCACAGTGCCCGGGGTTTGTTTCCTGCCTTACGCCCTGTGTTGGCTGGGATTGGCTCCAGCAGACCCCCGAGACCCTGTAGTTAGGATATAGTGGATTGGATAATGGATGGATGGATAGATGTTGTCACTAGTGGTTTTGACGTTTCAGAAACTCCTACCTTTCAAAATCCACATATTTTAAATGCATGTTTGTAATGGTTTGCATAAATATTTTTGTAACATTAAACTCCTTTTAACAACTAGATTATGCTTAATCCTCTTTGGAATAACATGCCAGCTTTGAGGAACATTAGAACACTCTAGACGAGAACAGGCCATTCAGCCCAACAAAGCTCGCCAGTACTATCCACTTATTTCTTCCAAGAAAACATCAAGTCGAGTTTTGAAAGACCCTAACGTCTTACTGTCTACCACACTACTTGGTAGCTTATTCCAAGTTTCTACCGTTCTTTGTGTAAAGAAAAACTTCCTAATGTGTCCTATGTCCCCGTGTTCTTGATGAACTCATTTTAAAATAAGTCTCGATCCACTGCACTAATACCCTTCATAATTTTAAACACTTCAATCATGTCACCTCTTAATCTTCTTTTGCTTAAACTGTAAAGGCTCCGCTCTTTTAATCTTTCCTCATAATTCAACCCCTGTAGCCCTGGAATCAGCCTAGTCGCTCTTCTCTGGACCTTTTCTAGCGCTGCTATGTCCTTTTTGTAGCCTGGAGACCAAAACTGCACACAATACTCAAGATGAGGCCTCACCAGTGCATTATAAAGGTTGAGCATAACCTCCTTGGACTTGTACTCCACACATCGTGCTATATATCCTAACATTCTGTTAGCCTTCTTAATGGCTTCTGAACACTGTCGGGAAGTCGATAGCTTAGAGTCCACTATGACTCCTAAATCCTTCTCATAAGGTGTACTCTCGATTTTCCGACCGCCCATTGTGTATCCAAACCTAACATTTTTACTTCCAATGTGTAATACATTTACTGACATTAAATTTCATCTGCCACAAATCTGCCCAAGCCTGTATGCTATCCAAGTCCTTCTGTAATGATATAACGGATTCCAAATTATCTGCTAATCCACCTATCTTGGTATCATCTGCAGACTTAACCAGCTTGTTACTTATAGTCCTATCTAAATCATTTATATATATTAAAAATAGCAGCGGCCCTAGCACTGACCCCTGTGGAACACCACTGTTAACATCGGCCAGTTCTGATGAGGTTCCTCGCACCATCACCCTCTGCTTCCTTTGTCTGAGCCAATTCTGCACCCATCTGCAAACATCACCCTGAACTCCCACCTCTTTTAATTTGATGCCCAACCTCTCATGTGGCACCTTATCAAATGCTTTCTGAAAGTCCAGATAAATAATATCATAAGCTCCACTTTGATCGTATCCTTTTGTTGCCTCCTCATAGAATTCCAGCATGTTAGTAAAACACGACCTCCCTCTTCTGAACCCATGCTGACTGCTTAGAATATCTCCTGTCCTTGCCAGGTGTTGCTCGATCTTACCCTTAATAATTCCTTCCATTAATTTTCCTGTGATGCATGTTAAGCTTACTGGCCTATAGTTGCTTGGATCTGCCCTGTCACCCTTTTTATATAATGGGATGATATTTGCCATTTTCCAGTCCTTCGGAATCTCTCCAGTGCGCAGTGACTTCCTAAAAATATGCATCAAGGGTTTATATATGTACTCACTAGCCTCCTTAAGAACACGAGGATAAATATTATCTGGTCCTGGTGATTTGTTCGATTTCAGCTTATTTAATCTGAGCAGTACTTCTCCCTCTACAATTTCCAAATCCCTCAGTACCTCCTTAGTAGTCGCGTTTACCTCTGGGAGGTTATCCACTTGCTCACTTGTAAACACCTCAGAAAAATGTAAGTTTAAGGTATCCGCTATTTCACTGTCTGTATCTTTTAATTCCCCTTTACTATTCCTGATGCACTTGACCTCCTCCTTGACTGTTCTTTTACTACTAAAATACTGAAAGAATCTCTTAGGGCCTTCTTTCACCTTATCTGCTATATTCCTCTCCAACTGTCTTTTAGCCTTCCTGATATCCTTCTTAATGGTTGCCCTCATGTTCTCATACGCTCTACAATTCACTTTGCAGTCATTAGTCTTATATGCCTTATAAAGCAGTTTTTTCCTTTGCAACCTCTTTTTTAAATCTTTATTAATCCACCGTGGAGTTTTTTTTAGTTTCCTATTAATTCCAAATTTAGGTATGTATCTGTCCTGCATTACATGTAAAACATTTTTAAACCTGTTCCACTGCTCCTCGACTGTCTCCACACTTAAAAGCTTATCCCAGTGTATCCTACTTAGACTTTGTCGCATCTGCTCAAAATTAGCCCTACCAAAGTTCAACTTAACAATTTTAGCCTTTGCATCTGCACTCTTACAAAATACTGAGAATTGTATTCCATTATGGTCACTTGACCCTAGTGGTTCAATCACCTCTACACCCTCAATTCTATCCTGATTATTACAAAATACTAAATCCAGACAGGCTTCACCCCGTGTTGGTGCTTTAACATGCTGTGTTAAAAAACAGTCATTGATTACTTCTAAAAACTCCTGCTCTTGTACTGCGCCATCTGTAAGGTTATCCCAGTTAATATTTGGATAATTAAAGTCCCCCATGACTATAATATCTCCCTGTAAACTTGCCTTTTTGATATTACTAAAAAGATGTGTGTTGAAATTACTGTCTGAATTGGGTGGTCTATAACACACTCCTAAAATAAGATCTCTTTCCCTAATATTTTCCAGGCGAAGCCACATGTCCTCACTATGATGGGGCTCATCATCCAACTGAAGAAGACTTACATTTAAATCCTGCTTGGCATAAACAGCAACCCCACCCCCTTTTCTGTTCTGTCTATCTTTCCTAAAAAATGTGTATCCCTCTATGTTACACTCATCCCCATCTTTGTTATTTAGCCAGGTTTCCGTTATTGCTATAATATCATAATTATGGTCTGCTACATATAACTCCAACTCACTTACCTTATTTTTGATACTTCTAGCATTAAGGCAAGCTATTTTTAATGTATTACTCCTTCTACATTTAAATGTTTGCTTAGAATTTACATTACTATGCATTCTTGTTTCTACACCATTGTTTGTTCTTCCATGTATAGATCTAAACCTGGCCTGTCCTAAACTCCCTGCCCCCCCATTCCCTAGTTTAAACAATCCTCGACTAGCCTACACATACGCCTCCCCAATACATTGGTGCCCCTCCAGTTCAGATGTAACCCGTCACGGCGGAACAGGTCCCATCTGTTCCAAAAGGAGTCCCAATGCCCCATAAACCTATACCCTTCTACCTTGCACCAAGATTTGAGCCACGCGTTAAGCCTTCCAATCTCCTCAATCTTACATGGCACTGGCACGTGGCACAGGCAGAACTTCGGAGAAGACTACCTTGTCAGTTCTGCTCCTCAGCTTAGCACCTAACTCTTTGAATTTGGATCGCAGAACTGACAGACTACCCTTATGTATGTCATTTGTTCCAACATGGACAATGACAACTGGATCCACACCCGCTCTGGCCAAGAGCTTATCCACCCTTCCAGGGAGGTCCCCCACCTGTGCTCCCGGAAGGCAACACACCGTGCGACACTGTCTCTCTCTGGAGCACACCTGTGCTTCAATCCCCCTAATGATTGAGTCCCCAACTATCACTACCTCTCTCTTTTTGGGAACTGGTTTTGAGGTGGCCCATTGGGGCTCCTCATCCCTGCCTACCACCTCAGAATTATCAGAGACACCGTCCAGCTCCACAAGGACATGATAACGGTTTGCCACTTCTAATTCTGGGGTTGATGCCCCCGGACAGTGTGCACCCTTGGCCTTGCGCCTTGTGAGCGTGACCCACCTGTTTCTACCTGTCTGGTCTGGAATCTCCTCCCGTGCCACCTTGGGGGTGCACACTATCTCTCTAAAGGACACCTGGGACAAGTCCGCCAATTCTCTATTACAATGCAGGTCAGCCAACTCCTCCAGTTCAGCGACCCTGAACTCGAGGTGCTGGATCAGCTGACATCTCTTGCAGATATAGCCCTCATAGACAACTGGCTCTTCCAAACCATCATCTAAAAAGTCCAACATCCAACAGGACTTGCATTGCACGGGCCTCATTATTAAAATTTGATTTGGGATTAGTAAACTGCCTTAAGTTTTTTTTTTTTTTTTAATTCAATTTCTCCTTCTTTCGGCTGCTCCTTAACTTCCATCCATCCATCCATTTTCCAACCCGCTGAATCCGAACACAGGGTCACGGGGGTCTGCTGGAGCCAATCCCAGCCAACACAGGACTTAAATGGTATAACTACGATCTGCTACAGATATTTTACACCTTTTCCCCTTAAGCTCCTGTACTGTTCTCCCTCTCAGGTGCCTGCTATTTGTCTTTCTATGAGGTTAACTTTACTTTTCTCTGTCTCTTCTCCTACCTTTGCGCTCCCACTGTTTGTATTCCCCCGTATTAATGAACCCTTACGCTGTCGACCACTTACTGTTCTACCTCTGGACCGCTAAGGACTGTTTAATCTAAAGTAAACAAAATAAATAAAACTTTACTACCTTGTTTGCTCCTACAGCCGCTTGTGCCTGCTCGGCGCCTTAACGCTGGCTGCTTACCTGCTCACTGCTGAGCCTTTTACTGCTTTGAAGTCAGCCGCGGCCTTTTTTTCTTTTCCTTTTCCTTTAAACTAAGGAATCGCTGTTACGACGATGCGGTTATTTGCTTACAAATGCCGATATCGTTACTGCTGCTTTCTACCCTACATCCTCGATGCTAATTCCAATATAGATAACAAGAACAAAAACAAAAACAGGCACAAGTAACTTTTCCAAGCGCACCTCCAAACACCCAGCTACTTTTGCTCTTGTGCGGGTGAAAAAAAAGCAAAAAAAACCCTTCTAAAGGGAAAAAAGCTTTAAAAATTCCCACACGGTTCCTTAGCAGCAACCAAAACCCAAGTTTTAAGAGCAAAATGTATTTTTTTTATTTAAATCTCACACCACAGAACAGACCAAAGTGGTGTTATTAATGTTGCTTTCTTTCCTTCAGTTCTGTGGTAATGTGGTAGTATAGCTTAGCTATGTTGTAAATTAAAGACAAAAAATCAAAATGTTTGCCATTATAAAATGAATACTTCTTTTTGAAGTCACTAGAGGAAATACTCACATTGGACTGAGCAAGTAAACGCCTTTCTAAATGATGGCCAAGAACCCAAGAAAAAATTAGAAGGTACAGAAATGCACTTTTGACAGTGTAATTTGTTTTGTGCATGTTTTTTGTGCATGTTCTTTTGTTTCATTTTTTAACTTTTCCTTAGGTAATTTTTTTTTTCTGTTTTCAGATTTAGACTCTATTGAGCCAATTAATGAAAAGACAGAAGATAGGTAAAGACTTGCACTACATCTGAAGGGAAAAAAATGCACTACTATTACATAGCACTGAGTTAATGCAAGTTTCAAATCTTCTCTTTTACAAGAAACATAAACCTCCCTTCACCAACATCCAGCCCAGGGCATTGATGATCAGGTTCAGGTATGAACGTGTCCCTCTTACACTAGTTCTATCTAGAGAAATTGACCAAAATTCTAGCAACTTATTATAAGACATTTGTGGAAGGCTACCCAAAACATATGGCTCATGTTAAACAATTTAAAGCCAATGCTACCCAGTATTATCTAACTGTATGTACACTTGTAATCCACTAGAATTGCGATATAGTCAATAAAAAGTGAAATACACTGTGAACATTGTTGGGGAAAAAATTGTTTTGCCCTGCACAAAGTAGATATCTTAAACTATATGACAAATTTATAATTTCTTAATATAAAATCTGTGGAGGAGTTATAAAGTATACGTAAACTTCTGACTTCAACTGTACATACCGTTCAAGGCAGGATATAAGAATCACATGATCCACAGTATCAGAAGCTGAGGCAAGATCTAGCAGTATAAGAATGGCATAATTTCCAGTGTCAGTAGTTAGGAGGAGGTCATTGTAAACCTTTTAATAAGACTGTTTTAGTGCTGTAACAAGACCTGAATCCAGATTGGAATTTTTCCAGAATACTTTCGTCCTGAAATGTTTGTAATTGAATAAGGACAATTTTTTCCAATAATTTAGATAAAAAGGGCATCTTAAAAATTGGCCTTAAATTTAGCAAATAACAGGGTCCTGATTTTCTTTTTAAATAAGTGGTTGCACCACACCATGTTTCAAGGCAGCAGGAACACAATCAGAAATCAAGCTAGCATTTATTAAGGTAACAACACTTGGTCTGATGGAATCAAAAAACTTCCAAGTAATTGAGAGGGGACATTGCCCAGGGGGCAATTCACAGGATGCAGGCATTGCACTAAATGGAGACAATGATGGAGGCTCAAAGTGGCCAAAGACAGCAGAATATACTATAGGAAGAGATGGACCTTGAGCAGGCAGTTTGATTGACCCAAATAATGTTAATATTATTTATAATAAGATATAAATTATACCTCTGTTTATCAGATTTGTAATTATTGCATCCACCCAAACAAAACAATTTTAAAGTTAAGTTTAAAATCTGAATTCCAAAATAAATGAAAGTCAGTCTATGGAAGTAACACACAGAGGGTGCAACTTTCAGTAGTACAAATTTTTACATTTCTTTAGAAAAATATTTGATAATATCTATGAAGTAATTTAAGAGATTTGCCTCACTTTTTTGATAAGTACATATATAAAAGTTAGGGTCCCTGTCTTTTGTCTTGTTTAAACAGTTAGTCTTCACTGCATGTTTTAATTGTCTTGACTATATTTGACAAATAAATCTGGAATATTGGTTACTGCAAAAGGATATCAAGCAAGGACCATATCTACTTGAAGCAGAGCCCATATAAATGTAAATATCCACTCTTATTTTTTGTAGCTGAATGGGGGCACCCAAAAAATTTGATATATAACCATAATAAATTGTTTAGGGGTAACCAAGATACCATTTGTTCATTCATTGTCTAAATCCCTTAGTCATGAAACAGGGTTGTGGGGGGTGCTGGAGCCTATCCCAGCCAGCATAGGGCGTAAGGCAGTAGCAAACCCTTTGCAGGGTAGACACACACAAACATACCAACCACACACTTGGGCCAATTTTTAGCAACACCAATCTACCTAACCTGCATGTCTTTGGACTGTGGGAGGAAACTGGAGCACCTGGAGGAAACCCACACAGACATTGGGAGAACATGCAAACTCCACACAAGAAGGACCTGGAATGCAAACCTGATCTCCTTACTGTGAGCCAGCAGCGCTGCCACCAAAGTACCAACGGCATAAAAAATATAGAATCATTTAATAAGTATTGGTTCTTCAAGTATTAAACACCTTACACACTCAAGTGATAAAATTTTGAAACCATTTACCATCCATCCATCCATCCATTTTCCAACCCACTGAATCCGACCACAGGGTCACGGGGGTCTGCTGGAGCCAATCCCAGCCAACACAGGGCACAAGGTAGGAACCAATCCCGGGCAGGGTGCCAACCCACCGCAGCCATTTACCAAAACACATATTTATTTTTATGTAATATGTCTCTGTTGCTACTGTAATATCCACAGGGAGAACAACTATGCATTAAAATTAAAATACAGGAAAACGTTTTGAAGTTTGATAACTCCACTTGACATTTATCAGAATTATAATTGCAGTGTTGAACAAAATTAAACACAATTCAAGACAGACAATGACTAAGCTGGATCATTTCAAACATTGTTCAGTACCAACAATTTTAAAATTTTGTTCTTTTACTGAGAGCTCAAAAGTTTAGACCTTCATTTTCATGTCTGTTGATCATCACTCATTTTACAATATAATAAATTAATAGCATTAAAGGAACTTTCCTTTTTATTAAATGTGGTTACAGAAATAATGTAAAAATACTTTGAAAGGTAGAATTCAGTATAATATAAGTTAGAGCAACCACATGAATATTTAGTATAGTGTTTCCTTAATCTAAAAAATGCATCCAGTCCTCTTTCTTTTAACTATCGAATCCTGAATCATATATTATAAATTGATTTTTTGTTTCTATAAAGAACTATGACAATAATAATATAAACAGAAACTCAGGATTCTTGCGTCATGATTGAAGGAAGGCATATTAACAGCAATTTCATCATATTTTAGGGTTACAGGGTTAATCAGTGTTACTAGTCTTGTAATGAAATTAATGTCCATAGCATGGATGCTGAAAGCCCGGGTGGCGTGGTGTGAAAGGCTGGGGCGTGAAGGCAAAGTCTTCAACCTGCAGCTGGACAAAATTGCAATCTCTACGAACACTGCAATACCACAAGCAGACTACAAAATAGGCTGCTTGCCTATTATTACCAAATTAGGGTTCAAGGAAAAATAAAGTTTCTTACACAAACCAGCAGTGCAGGTATAGGAGTGCAGTTCTTGAAGTGGATCATAGCAAGGAAACTTGGCATATGCCCTTCCCGTGCTCCAGAAAAGCATAACCTAAATGAGTCAATAAGTAAATATGTTAGGAAAGCAAGTTAAAGAAGATAGCAAAAATAAACCATTTATCTATCCATCTTCTAAACCTACTAATGCAAAACTGGGTCATAGGGAAGCTGGAGCCTACCCAACCAAGCATTGGGCATAAGCCAGGAACAGTCAGTGGGCACAGTATAGGGTAAACTCACATGTACATGATTAATTTTTTTCTTTACCTTTTTCCATATATTTTTTGAAAGGATAGTTACTAATATCTTGTTATATAAAGGAGATTTTACAATTAGCTTTAGCTTTTGTGTGTGGTGCATTACAATGAACTTGAATCAAAGTCCTTCTTTATATACCATGTTAAAATCAGTGCGGGTTCCACACAGATATGCTTTCAATGTCACAAATAGTTCTCTCTTAGATTTTCTTATGTTACAAATCAGTCAGCTTGATCAAAGAAAGCATTATGAAATGCATTAGTTTATTGTTTGATTATAACTATTTTGTGTCACTATTTTAGTTGACCCATGAACAGGAAGGTGTGACACTTTCAATATACATGTAAGAATGGCTTTGAATTAGCCTACAAATGGATCTACGTCTGGAATACAGAATTCTATTTTCAAGCGGTGATTTAATACAAGATTAATTAGGTATAACTTCACCTAAATATTTAATAAAAAAGGACTTACATTAAAGCAACAAACATGTTAAATATAATATATACCTAGATGGCACCAAGGAAACTCATTCCTGTATTTTTGAAAGAATTAAAATATTTAAACAAAAGCATGCACTAACCTAAAAGAAAAGAATTAACACAATTTTATACCATGACTTCTGTTCAACAAATGATTTATGGCTGACCTAATAAAAATGTGAATATAAATTGTTGTACCAAGGAAGACCTTGACTCAATTTGGCACATATTTTTATAAAGGTATTACTAAAGGTTCCATCCAGAACTAAACATCATTTACACTGTGATTCAGAAGTCTTTATAATAAATTGTCATACAGTATTCAAGTAACCCTGCACATATAAAAGTTACAGTTAAATAGAAACTGTCTTATTAAATGTCTATTATGTTGCTTGCAGACTGTTAGAAATTAAATCCTTGCTGCAAGAGAATGAATTTGTGCTATATTAATTGGTTATGTCTGAAAATGTTTAATGAAGAAGTGATCAAACAAAAGAAATCTGTTAAAAATATTCATAAACCTAAAATATGAGATCACTCACCTTGAGGATGTAAAAAGATAGCCATTAATACCTCCAAATGTTGAAAGTGCCACAGAAATAGGCATAATCCATGACATCACCCCAAGTAATTTTTCACCAAAAGTCTACATATCAATAAAGTAAGACATTTTAAATTTAAAACTGATACCTATTAACAGCATTTCACAATATAAAGCAGAATACACAAAGCAATGAAAATACACCGCAAATAAAAATAACATGGATATACATTTAGATAACATTTTGACAGAGTGTTCAAATGAGTATAAAGTTCTATTTTTCACAGAGCTGGAAAGTATGAACTTAAATGATGCAGGTATAAATACATTAAACAAGGAAAAGGTTTTAATAGCCATCATCTTAAAATCACAACGGGCTATTCAGTTTCCCTGTATGATATGGACTATTTGTGATTAAGACAAGAAATTTAAGAGTAACAAAGATGAAAAAGAGAAGCCTCCTGGGCTGGAGAAATGGCTAAACTACCAAGTTGCACATTTATGTTCTCCACTGAAAGGGAATGTATGTAAATCCACAGTTAAATATAAATACTGTATATCATTATATGCAGCATAACATTAAATATAAGAAAAGTTCTGGCCAAAAATATACATAAGTAGGTTTGAAATGTAACAGTATTTTAATCCATATTCATTTAAATTTTCCTGTTATATACAATGAAATATACAATCCTACATGCTTTAAAGTTTTATTGGGACATGCAACAATGAAACTAACAAACGTGTATTGAAAAAGTTCCATCATAAAATAAAAGTACTCAGTTTTTTCTGCAAGGGTTGCTGTAAGGATCACACCAAAATTCAACACCTGTGAAAAAAGGCCAAATCCTCACTGTTAAATTGTGGCTGTGGCTTTCATTCTGAAAATTGTAAGATGGATTAAGAACTCTTTCTTGTTTAGCCATGCCCATACATTAAGAATGCATGGGGAAAACTGGGTTTCTAAATTTCACAAGTAAAAAGAATTGCCTTGGAAAGAGGAGAGAGTGTGTTTGATTTTGTATATCCTGTTTCATCTAAGTGAAGTAGATTTTAGCAAGAATCCAAAAAAATTGCAGAGGATTCTAAATTCATCATAAACCTTTTCTAAAAAAATAATAAAAAGCTAATTATTAACATTTCAGCTGTAATACAGCACATTATAGCCAATACCTGGGAATTTTCATTTACATAATTTTACTTTTGACTTTATTTAAGAGGTAGGTGATGGATGTTATGTATAAAAAGGAAGAACTGAAGGCAGCATTTTAAGCACTATTATTTTATTATACATTAGACCATGGGAAAAACATACCATATGGCCAAATGTTTGTGGATACCTGTTGACCACACCTTTATGAGCTTGTTGGATGTCCTATTCAAAAATCAATGTGACGTTAGCCCCCATTTGCAGGTATAACCGCCTTTAATCTTCCTGGAAGGCTTTCCATAAGACTTTGGGAGTGTGTCTTTGGGAATCTGTTCCTATTCAGCCAAAAGAGCATTTGTGAGGTCAGGTGCTGACATTGGATGAGAAGATGTGGCTTGCATTTGGCATTTAAATTTATCCCAAAAGTGTTCAATAGGGTTCAGGTCAGGGCTGTATGCAGTCCATTCAAGTTCCTCCACTCCAAACTCATCAAGCCCTGCCTTTATGGATTGACTATATGCACAAGGGCACAATCATACTGGAACAGAAAAGGACCATTCCCAAACTATTGCCACAAAGTTGGAACGGAACAATTGTCTAAAATGACCTTGTAGGCTGTAGCATTAATAGCACCCTTCACTGGAACCAAGGGGGCTAACCCAAACCCTCAAAAACAGCCCCAGACTATTATCCATCCTCCACTAACATTTTCAGTAGGCACTATGCAGTCCAGAGGGTAGCTTTCTTCTGACATCCATCAAACCCAGATTCATCCATCAGACTTCCAGATAGGTAAGTGTGAATTATCACTCCGTAGAAAATGTTTTAACTGCTGTATAGTCCAGTAGTAGGCTTTACACCACTCCAGCCGATGCTTGGCATTGCACATATTGATCTTAGGCTTGTGTATAACTGCTTGGCCATGGAAACCTATTTCGTGAACCTCCTGACACACACCTCTTATGCTGATGTTGCTTGTTGAGGCTGTTTAGAACTCTGTTTTGAGCGATGCAACAGAGAATAGGCGATTTTTATACACTATGTTCTTCAGATTTTGGAGACCTCATTCTGTGAGTTTAGATGGTCTACCATTATGTAGCTAAGCTATCATTGTTCCTAGATAAAGTAACACCACTTATGGTTGACTGGGGCAGACCTAGCAGAGCACAAATTTCATGTACTGACTTGTGCCATGTTTAAAGTAAATAAGCTCTTTAGTACGAGCCATTGTATGTCAATAGAGATGGCATTCTTATGTGTTTGATTTTATGAACCTGTTAACAATTACTTTGGCTGAAACACACACACACACTCAGTCATTTAGAGAGATGTCCACATACTTTTGGCCATATAGTGTAAAAGAAATAATTATATAAGATTCATGAGGATACTAACTCATCATTGATTTATGACATCTGCTGTAACCGAATGGAGTGGGAAGGGCATTCCTTATTGCATCATATAAGACAACATAGTCACTACCAAATTGTCAGCATTTGTTTACTTACTACAGCAACAGCATTGGAAGACAAGAGCTCTTCAGGTGTCATGGCAGTAAAATAGGCAATATTGGTGAAGGTATAGACAAAAGTCACCAATGGAATGGAAATGAATATGGCACGAGGAAGATTCCTAACAAAAGAATGGAGACAACATTTTTAGTTCTTTGTTAAGAATGATACCTGCAGTGTAAAGTAAACAGAGGCACATCATCTTTATTCCATTTCATTACATTTTTTATAAATTTTAATTACTGCCAGAAGATATAAAGAGAATCATCACTCAGGCAGCTCATATGGAATAAAACAGACCTGTTTCCATTGCACTGGAATAAAACATGCTGATTGCTTACATAGGTTGAGCGACAAATACATGTATTCTGAACGTTCACAGCTATTAACCACTAAAAGATTTTTGTTTTTTACTACATAAAATGAGAAATATAAATATCCTAAAAGTTTTTACTAAAGTTTGCACATGGACCATTAAATGAATATTTTGCTGAGTCAACAATTGCAAATGTCAGATATCTGAGTTGATGAAAACTAGTAATCCAAATACAGTTTGAAATGGTAACTGGACTATGCTAACATTATATTTAAACATTTCAAAACTAATTAAACTGAATTTGTAATGACATCATATAGTGATTGATCTTTTGTTTCAGTCAGCTATTGTAGTAATGTATAATATCTGTGTAAATGAACACGGATAGGGTGGTGATTTGTGGCAGTAGCTCAGAGAGGGCAGCACACCGACAGATGAAGCAATATCATTTACCAATGATAAACCTGAGTCTTACTTTTTAATATGTAGAAATAGTCACTTCCAAAAATCAGTTTTTCTTGAGGATGACAGAAGGTTCAAAATGGTGCAAAATGTTTTGCTAGATGAACATCCATGTGCAGAAATAGATAAGAGTTGAACAGTTTATTTACTTGAAACAGCACTGTTCTCTTTTCTATTTCCCCAATTTCAGTTTTCTGAATTGTCTTATTTTTCTGTTCACAATTCAGCACTTTACAATGTATCTGAAACTTGGTATTGGTGGAGTTTTGGTGTCTTTTGTTTGTGGTCAACGAGGCTTGTTCTCTTTATCAGTAAAATCTGAATTGACATTTTTCTTCTTAAAGGAACATCATATGAATTACAGAGATAAAATAATTTAGCCTTAGAAGCACCACAGCCGATGCCAATTGATATTTTGTTTTTAAATCTTTAATTATTTCATCAAAGCACATGTCATGCTCCTGTCTTTGACATTATATTTTTCTCTGTTTTTTTACAGAAAAAATGATATTACCACCACAAGTAACACCTTTGAACATTGGTATCCAGTTGTTAATCACAGTCTTTCTCCTTCAGCTTGCTATTGGATGCGTTTACATGTCCTTTTTACTTTGACAAATCCTCTCCTGCAGCTGTTATCTGCATTACTGAACATTGTTTCCTATCTGTTGTAAATGCCACATGGACTGGATGGGCATCCCAGCAGGAAAAGGGGATGGTTCCTTACCCAGACAGGAAGCTCCTAGCAAGCAGACAGGCATCCTGGCCAGGGAGGAGAAGGGGATCAGACCCGGAAGAGAGAACCAGAAAGGATGGACGGACAGCCCACCTGAAAGAGAAGATGTTGCTGGGGTTTTTTTATTCCCCCAGCATGCTAGATGGCAGTGGCACCGGATATCAGTGCCCAGTGGGAAGCCAGCAGGGCATGCCATGAAATGTAGTCTGGCAGAGCAGCTCTGCTGGGGTCAGTGGGTATTGCAAGTGGGTGTTGCAGTGTAATGGACTTTCATATGACCTGGAAATGCTTCCATCGGGAAGTAGCCCTGACACTGGAAGTACTCCAGGCTCCTTAATAAAAGGGACTGCATTCCCTTACCCAGGTACGTCAGAGCTAGAAGGAAGAAAGGGAACACTCAACTGGAGGAGGGCATTGTGTGGTATGAGTTGGAAGGAGAGAGATTTTTGTGTATTGGAGAGAGAAACTTGTGCTTTTGTGCTACTTTGTGGTACTGTAAAATGAATAAACTCTGACTAATTTGCATCCGGAACACTTTGTGTATTCGTGTTGGGGGTTTGGGGCTTGCTGACACCCCTGGTTCTATCACACTGTCTTCTGCAGTCTATTATGAATTAATCAACAAAAAATGATACTCTAATAATCACTCATAATGTTTCACCTCATGCAATGATGAAAAAAAATCTGAAAATTGTCAGTGTGCCAGTTAATTCATTTAGGTGAAAAACAACTATAAAATCACTTAAAATGATATTGCAGTGTTTTTTACACACAGTGGAATATAAAGTACAAAATCAGCATGAACTTCACACGGGGAAGGGAGAACTTGTGAAGTGGAATGTAAGTAATTGAATGGAACAATCAAGCCATTAGTATAGAGTGCAGTGGTGGATGGTCGGCTCACTCGCAAAGTTTTCCTAGACACAGTAGACCCAAAAAATCTATGCAAATGCAAAAATAGCTAGTGGACTTTTTTTTTGTGAAAATGAAAGAACGGATGCAACCGAGATCTTGACCACAAATGAGGCGTCTTTTGGATGAAAAAAATATGATTTGAGTAAAGCGATATTGAAATGTTGTCGTACGTGCTGAATTACATATACTGAATCACATAACTGATTTGAGGGGATATGCATACACATTTAAAGGAAATTGAAAGTTTTCTCTTGTATTTGCATACAATGTCATGCGAAATGGACTGGAGTCAAAAATTGGAAACGGAAAACTGATCTAGATAAAAGTTGGTTTATTGGTGCAATGATCTTTAATAAATTTAAATATTACTCAATTAAAAGTTATTCCTGATCACTACTTAAATACGTTTGATTTGGTTCTGCCCTTACCAATACATTCATAGATTAAAACAAACATAGTACAACATCTAGATTGCAACTCTGCTTCAGAATTTGTACTGTAGATATTTTGAGTAATTCAAGTGTAATCATGTAAAACATTTACAGTGCATCCGGAAAGTATTCACAGCGCATCACTTTTTTCACATTTTGTTATGTTACAGCCTTATTCCAAAATGGATTAAATTCATTTTTTTCCTCAGAATTCTACACACAACGCCCCATATTGACAACGTGAAAAAAGTTTACTTGAGGTTTTTGCAAATTTATTAAAAATAAAAAAACTGAGAAATCACATGTACATAAGTATTCACAGCCTTTGCTCAATACTTTGTCGATGCACCTTTGGCAGCAATTACAGCCTCAAGTCTTTTTGAATATGATGCCACAAGCTTGGCACACCTATCCTTGGCCAGTTTTGCCCATTCCTCTTTGCAGCACCTCTCAAGCTCCGTCAGTTTGGATGGGAAGCGTCGGTGCACAGCCATTTTAAGATCTCTCCAGAGATGTTCAATCGGATTCAAGTCTAGGCTCTGGCTGGGCCACTCAAGGACATTCACAGAGTTGTCCTGAAGCCACTCCTTTGATATCTTGGCTGTGTGCTTAGGGTTGTTGTCCTGCTGAAAGATGAACTGTCGCCCCAGTCTGAGGTCAAGAGCGCTCTGGAGCAGGTTTTCATCCAGGATGTCTCTGTACATTTCTGCAGTCATCTTTCCCTTAATCCTGACTAGTCTCCCAGTCCCTGCCGCTGAAAAATATCCCCACAGCATGATGCTGCCACCACCATGCTTCACTGTAGGGATGGTATTGGCCTGGTGATGAGCGGTGCCTGGTTTCCTCCAAACGTGACGCCTGGCATTCACACCAAAGAGTTCAATCTTTGTCTTTCTCATGGTCTGAGAGTCCTTCAGGTGCCTTTTGGCAAACTCCGGGTGGGCTGCCATTTGCCTTTTACTAAGGAGTGGCTTCCGTCTGGCCACTCTACCATATAGGCCTGATTGGTGGATTGCTGCAGAGATGGTTGTCCTTCTGGAAGGTTCTCCTCTTTCCACAGAGGACCTCTGGAGCGCTGACAGAGTGACCATCGGGTTCTTGGTCACCTCCCTGACTAAGGCCCTTCTCCCCTGATCACTCAGTTTAGATGGCCGGCCAGCTCTAGGAAGAGTCCTGGTGGATTCGAACTTCTTCCACTTATGGATGATGGAGGCCACTGTGCTCACTGGGACCTTCAAAGCAGCAGAAATTTTTCTGTAACCTTCCCCAGATTTGTGCCTCGAGACTATCCTGTCTCAGAGGTCTACAGACAATTCCTTTGACTTCATGCTTGGTTTGTGCTCTGACATGAACTGTCAACTGTGGGACCTTATATAGACAGGTGTGTGCCTTTCCAAATCATGTCCAATCAACTGAATTTACCACAGGTGGACTCCAATTAAGCTGCAGAAACATCTCAAGGATGATCAGGGGAAACAGGATGCACCTGAGCTCAATTTTGAGCTTCATGGCAAAGGCGGTGAATACTTATGTACATGTGCTTTCTCAATTTTTTTATTTTTAATAAATTTGCAAAACTCTCAAGTAAACTTTTTTCATGTTGTCATTATGGGGTGTTGTGTGTAGAATTCTGAGGAAAAAATTAATTTAATCCATTTTGGAATAAGGCTGTAACATAACAAAATGTGGAAAAAGTGATGCGCTGTGAAAACTTTCCGGATGCACTGTAGATCAGCTAACATCAAATTATGATATGACCTTGAGAGGGGCTTTGGATAAGGTAGCTCCCCTTAAAACAAAAGTGATAAAACTGCATAGAAACTTCTTGGTTTAATGAGAACACTTGAGCACTTAAATCAGAGTATCGAAAACTGAACCGTAGATAGACAGCAACAAAACCGCGTGTCTTTTGAATAGCATGGACAGAGAGTGTTAAAATATAAAAAAACTCTCTTTAAAGTCCACTCAGACCACTCTCCTAAAATAACAGATAAACAAATAATGATTTTCATGTACTGTTTAAAACACTGGCTATTCTAAAAAAAAAAAAAAAGGTAATTCACAACCAATTACAATGCAAAATAAATTAGCATTGCAGACTTTATGCACTTGTTTAATGAGAAAATCGAAAATATAAGATATCAGATCTCAGCATCACAGTGCAAACCTAATACTAGCTTGGCAAACCCTGACTCACCTTGCAAACGCCACTTTAGAAATTTTAATCTTGTAACAGAATACAAAATCTTATTTAAATTTTTAAAATGAAACCTACTACTTGTTCTTCAGATCCAGTACCAACAAAACTAGTAAAAGTTCAGTGGATGTTCTGGCAAAACCTATTCTTAGCATTACCAATAGCATTATTGATTAGAGCAGTTCCTGATGCACTAAAAGTGTCAGTTACCAAACCATTACTAATTAAGTTAGACCTAGACAAACATATATTTAATAATTATAGGACCATTTCAAATTTACCCGTTTTCTCTAAAATACTTCAATCTATTTGAAAAATTCCAGTCTGGCTTCCGCACCGGTCATAGTACAGAAATGCCACTAACACATGTTGTAAATGACATTTCTGATATCCTCTGATGAAGGAAACTCCACTATAATTATGTTGCTAGATTTAAGCGCACCGTTTGACACCACTGACCATTTTCTTTTAGTACACAGGCTAGAAAATAAAATTGGGCTTACAGTCAATGTCCTTGCCTGGTTTAGTTCTTATTTATCAAATTGATTCCAGTACGTACAGAATTGTGCTGACACTACTCTATCATTATACACAGATGTGAGATATGGTGTCCCAGAGGACTCAGATATACAGTATGACCTTTACTGTTTTCATTTAGATGCTTCCAGATGCTTTTAGACTAAATGCTGTTTCTCTGATATTTTCCTTAATTAGATGTGTTACTGAGTTAAAGGAGTGTATGGATGAGAACTACTTCCCTTTGAACACATATGAAGCAGAAATGTTAATTATTGGAGGGAATGATACTGATAGCAATAACATTTTGTCATCATTTAACTCAGTTGGAATCACCATTAGTTATACTGAATCAGCCTGCAACCTAGGTGTTATCTTTGACACTACCGTGTCATTTAAACACATACACACATTACAAAGTTATCCAAAATATGTTTCTTCTGTCTTAAAAATGTTTGACGATGAAGGTGTTGTCTAAATATGTAGATTTTTAAAATTTTATGTTGTTTCTTGTTTCCTTAGGGAGTCAAGGCTGGGGGGGTTGTCAAAAACAAAATAAGGCTTGTTAAAGCCAATTGAGGCATTCCTTGTGTGATTTTGGGCTATACAAGAAATAATTTGTTGTTGCTGTTGTTGCTTGCCAGTGTCTCAGGTCCCAATGAATAGAAGAGATGCATGAGCGGGGCCTGAGCTGACTTAGAGAGAAGAGAGAAAGAAGCCCAGATGTTATTCATCTGATTTTATTCCTGTTTTTACCTTGCCATTATGGATTATTTATTTATTGCTGATTTTAACTATCACAGAGATGAACACTGGTTTTTAGTGAGGATTAATTATTTATTTGATGACGGAGACTGCACTGTATTTATTTGATTTAGAAACACATGTACTGAGTACGGCCGCACGGTGGCGCAGTGGGTAGCGCTGCTGCCTCGCAGTTGGGAGACCTGGGGACCCGGGTTCGCTTCCCGGGCCCTCCCTGCGTGGAGTTTGCATGTTCTCCCCGTGTCTGCGTGGGTTTCCTCCGGGCACTCCGGTTTCCTCCCACAGTCCAAAGACATGGTGGATTGGCGATTCTAAATTGGCCCTAGTGTGTGCTTGGTGTGTGGGTGTGTTTGTGTGTGTCCTGCGGTGGGTTGGCACCCTGCCCAGGATTGGTTCCTGCCTTGTGCCCTGTGTTGGCTGGGATTGGCTCCAGCAGACCCCCGTGACCCTGTGTTTGGATTCAGCGGGTTGGAAAATGGATGGATGGATGTACTGAGTACTTTGGTTTGCACCACTCTTGTTGGTAATGTGTCCTCATTGCATTAGTTCATCCTTGGTTAATGACTATCAATGTTTCAGGTTCATGGAGGAAATGCCAGCTGCAGGCGACCCAGGCAGCACATTGTCACTACCTGATCTGTGCTGGCTAGCAAGGATCATAACATGCTTGATCCAACAGTGAAGACAAAACATACAATGATTACATGCAAACCAGCAATATATTTTCATAATATTCTCATTATGGTCAGCTAATGCATCACTCAAATGAAAATACTGCAAGCTTCTTTGATTTTTTTAAACATGTAGGGGTGTGTATTCTTTGGCTGGAGTATCGATTAGGGACATTATGCAAGCATGTATACAACAAAAATTATTCACATATCCGTGAAACAGATCAGGACCACTGAAAAATGTGAGGTGAAGTATGCTTACAATACACATGCATGATAGTTATGTATAAACGTGATGCAATCAGGCAGTTAGACCAAACTGGGGTTGTGACATTCCTATCCAACATGGCTGCTACAGCTCTATGATGTCATCATGGAATGCTGTGAAAAAAGTTTTGTCTAAGCCAGCCACACTGCACATTAACAGGGAAAACTTTGGTGAACAAGATCACCTGTGTACTCAGCAATTATGCTGCGAAAAACATTTCAGCAAATTACACCCACCAATGCATTTCATTACTGAAGTTACAGCAAGGCAGTAAAATCATTGAATGATGTGAGAATCACATTTAACATGTAAGCAGTTTATTCAGGATGGGAGGGTGTTTCACTGGTTTCTTTATGTATAAGTGGCTTGCCAAATTAATTAAAGGATAAATTAGCAAGATGATACTATTTGGAGGATTCTTAAGACAACGTGGTTAATCTATCCCAAAGAATTGGAGCAGTATGTGAGGAAAAAAAAAGAGGAAGACAAAGATTTAGATCCTTTAGATTTCTTGTGGGAAAAATATTAGGAATCTGAGTTCCATATCACTAATCTCACAAAAAAGGTTGTACTGTTGAGGTGAAAATGGCATTTCATATTCTAAAGGACAAGCTTATATCTGCACCTATTCTTCGGCATCCTGACATTTCACTACCTTTTCAGCAGGAAGTAGATGCATCAAGAATTGGATTTGTGGCAATACTAGTGGAATATTTTCTAGACACTGATAAATTCTGTACTTTTCCTAGAAATTGTCCTTGGTGGAACAAACTATGATCTAGGTCCTCAAATGTTTTAATCAATGGGCCAGCTTACTGTCCTTCACACTATGAGGGAGCCAGAGTGGGGGTGAAATACAGAATATATGGGCATAGTACCGTGTATCTAGGTACATTTGAGAGACATATTGCTTTTCATGAAATTAAACAGGTTTTTTTGAAGTGTAAAGAAATTACAATATAATCTGCAACCTCAACATTACTTAATTTTAGTACTTAATTAAATCAATGGGAACTATGAGTTTTTGGCTAACAAGGAAGTCTAAGTCAGGTTCCATGTTTGTCACTGCCTATCTGTGATGGTGTGGGTTAGCTTCATTCTCCCTGTGCTGTTTTAGAGTTCCTTGAACATGAACCATCGATAATCATAACCAAGATGAGCCTGGCAAATAAGGACATATACATGTAGCAAGGGATAGGTGTAAAAGTGTTTAGTGCTTTTATTTGAAATCAGTCAAAAACAAAGTGTTCATAGAGTGTAGTACTCCTTCCATAATAAATAGTCAATAAATAAATAATCTGTAAAAACTGGTGTCCATGTGGAGGTTAAAATTAATCAAATATATTTCATAAAAACAAGGTTAAAAATCGAGAAAAGACAAGCTCCAATATCTCCCTCTAAAACTGACGTCTCCTCTGCTTACCCTGATTGGGCTCTTGCAGCCAGAGGAGACATCCTTCCAACAGGTGCAGTCAACCATTCCTCATGGCTCAGGTCCCCACTGTCTGGCCCTCTGCAACCCTGTGGCGCTACACTGAGACGCATACGTATCCCGCTGACAGTCCCTCAAAATCTTTGGGAGACACCACAAATCGGGTTGCTCCTACTCCCACAATTCATTTCTATTCATCTCTCCCATCTGAGATTTAATCTTAAAAAAACATGCACTGAAAATGACAACAATTTCTGGAAGCACCTGCATGTGTGAGTAGACCTTTTCCAGATTAAAGCACATCAAACCTCCGACCAGATCCAGACTCACTGATGCACACCTGCTGATATTAAATAATTGCTCAGAAGAAGTGCAGGCTTGGAATCCGGTGCAGATGTGTAGCTGATGGCACTGCTTTGGAGCTAGTTGTGGTGTTTGGCTGATCGCTCAGTCATGTGCAAAAGCAGGCAGATCAGTCGGGTGCTTGCACCTCAGAGTGGGTGGAAGGTTATGCCTGCGTCCAAACAGGCCATATAAAGAAGAGTCTGCATGGCACGGGGAGGGAAAATTTGGAATTAAAAAAAAGAAAGAAGAGAACAGGAGAGAACAGAGGAAGAGCGCCATGTAGAAGTGAATGGATGTAGGTGGTAAGATGTGAGCCTCAGGGCTGCAGGAGCATGGAGCAGAGGAAGGGCGCTCCTGCTGAGTGATTGTCTGGGAGTAGGAGCGACCAGATTTGCATTGTCTCCTGCAGATGTTTAGACTGTCACAGTTTTGTAATTCTGCCAATTCCAGCTGGTAAACAAGATAAACAATCTCAATGTCTGTGGAAAAAAGGTTCTGAAACAATCAAATCTCTTTTGCCTGTACATGAAGCTCTTGAAATCATTTGTGGAACTAATTTTGCTACATTACCAATGCTTCTACACTTTTTTCCACTGGGAATTCAACTGTTTTTCAGCTGATTGTATCTGAGTACTGTATTGGGAAGATGGTAGAGGTTTTCCATTCTTATTTATTTAAGAAGGGGGCTCAGGTTTACTTCAAATCCTTTTACATGTGAATGCATGTCACTAATGAAGTATTTATCTGCTTTTGTATTAAAAATGCATTCTGTGGAATCGTCAGTCCTTTTTTTGTTTTAATTTTGAGCTTTTTTCTGACCTCACATGCCCAATCAAAAAATCATATTTTTCTTTATATTGAAATTCATACTGTAGATGAAAGTTGTATTCTTTGAAGACAGCTTCAGGCTTTTGACATATGAGACACACAGCTTTGTCGTTGCACTGTCATTGGTCCACTGTTGATTGAATAACCTACACGATCGTGGGAAGTTACATGGATAGTTTTTTAATGTTTTGATGTTGGTTCCAGGTGCCCAAATGGCATTTAACTTGGTTTACATAGGCCTATGTTTGGGAATTTAATGTTCAGCAGGCCGGACCACACACATTGCAGTTATTGTTTACTGGTAAAGTGACAGTCTAGAGCCATATTTGGCCCATGGGCTGTAATTTGGGGACCAGGTGATTGAGTTACTGGCTATCAAATTTATCTTCAGAAGAGTGGCATCATTGGTTGGAGGGGGCTGACCATCAATTTGTGGTTTATACTGATCATAGGAATCTTATGCATTTAAAATAGTCAAATGGTTATATGCTCGACTAACGCACTAGTCTTTGTTTTTAACTGTTTTAATTTTTCCATTATGTATTGCCCTGGGTACCACAATTTAAAGACGGTTGCATTGCATTTAACCTGTTGATGTTTCCTCAGAACCAGAGAATGTAATTCCTTGGCATAAATTTAGACTGGGAGTGATCCTTCACCTTCCTGGTTTTGTTCAGGAATCCCTGAAGTCAGCTTGATCTTCTTCTCTTCCTCCTCATTTTGTTAGTCTGGAAGGAAAGTTTTTTCCTAATGATCAGGCTCGGGAAAAAGTATTGGAGTGGGGCCATTCTTTACCTTTTATTGAACATCTCTGGATTTCTAATTCATTTGAATTTTTGCAAAGAAAGTTTTGGTAATATAGCATTACCAAAGATGTCATAGGTTTTGTCAATTTTTGTGAGACCTGTAAACATCTTAAATCTCAGTCAGGTAGGCATGCTGAATTGTTCCTTGCTATTTAGAAGACATTACAATTGATTTATTATGGATATATGTCTGTCTAAGGAGCACACATCTATTCTTGTCATTGTAGGAAGGTTCTCTAAAATTGCTTATTTTATTCTTCTTAAGTTGACTAGGCAATTGGTGAATATATTAATACTTTATTACTTTAAGTTTCATGGTATTCCTATGCTTATTTTATTGGATTGGAGTCTCCAGTTTACTCCTAGGTTTTGGTGTGGGTTCTGTGCAAGAGTGGTTTGTCTGAACAGGTGTTTGAGACGTTTCTTTGATGTACAACAAATACTTTCCAAACAGATTGGTATGACATGTTGCTGCTTGCAAAATTTTCACAGAACAGTCTATATAACTCATCTTTGTGAATGTTGGCTTTAGAGTGCCAATATGTTTTTGTTTTTGCTGCTGGTACTACACTGTACTTTTGAACAAATCTGACAATCCTTTCTTAATTTTTTGATAATCTGCCAAGTTCTATATTGATCATAGGAGGACTATATGGACTATATATCCATTCACTTTGTCAACTCATTTTCAGATTCATCCATCTTTTAATGTATTCCATTTTATGCCAGTTTGTACCTGTCATTTTTCTATGCTATCTACGCTGCCTCCACCAATTGAAACGGAATGGCATCAGGAATTTGAAGTTCAGATTATTTTGGACTTGTGTTGCAAGGGTTCAAAAATGCATTACCTGACACTGGTGACGTTATAGTCTGGAGATCTGCTCAACACAACTTTTAGCTATGTTTCACTGTAATTTTCATACTAAGCCAGGATGGTCACATCTGGAGTCCTCACCTTGGGAGGAGAGTTATGCTATAATATACATGTTTTGTACATCATTTAGGGTTTGATACTCTAGGAATTGATTCCTGTTCCTTACTTTCAATTTTAATAAGAATTGACAAAGCTAGTCTTGGTTACTGCCTTGTTTGTTTAGGTCACCTTACTGCGATGTTGATGTCAATATGCCACCGGAATATATAGTATAAATTTCGTTGCAGGTCCATTGTTTCTTATCCGTCGTTGGATAAACAATGTTTCATTACACTCTTTTAGTGGATAATTAGCGTTATTACAGTTAGGTCTAGTGCTAGAATTGTTTCTGACATGATTGAGTATTTTGTGCGCAGTCCTTTGATTCCTGTTTGCCTAGATTTGTTTTGACTTCTCGGTTTTTGACAATGTCTAGCATAGCATTTATCATTTCCCAGTCCTTTTGCTCTTACAACAATCCTCAGACAGTTCAAGGAGTAAATAAGGAAAATCTATATACAATAAAGACACATCCTCTATGGAACAGTCCAATATTAATCTTTTTTTTGTAATAACCACATAAATTATTCAAGTTAACAGTTTATATTTAAAATATAATTATAGACACTTGTAACTTAGAGGTTTAATGAATAAGGGTTCATTCTTAAAGCATTTCCTATAACAGGGTAAAAAGAACCACTGGCATGGCATGCTACAGTTCCAGGACTTGAACCTCTGGGATGAAAGCGCACTGCTATTTTGTTTGCCTTCTAACGAAAGGTCAGTGCGAAAATGTTCTTTTGTTTATAAACAATACATTTCCTCCATATTTAGCCTGTAAGTATATTTTCAATGTTTCTTCAAATTTCACTCACTTTTATGGTGCATGTTTGTTTGTGTTGTTGAATATTTTGTTGTCTTAAGAATACGGCATGTAATAAAAGGGCAATTTTACCTCTGCTAAAATGATGAAAACGATATAGATTAAACCATTCTAAAGCTTCTAATCACTCTTGAGTGCCTTGGTTTTAGTTACATATTAAACTACAATATCTTTCAATTTAATTTTGACAGCTTTTGACTATTTTAGTAAAATGTATTACTTTAAAATACCACAATTTAAAGGGTAAAACATCAATTTACAACACAAATTATATAAATATCTTGGGTGTCACATAAATAAGTTTAATCTATATTGGAAGAAAGGCTATGAATTTTGCTGCTTTGGAAAAAGGCTTAGAATGCCTAATTGCACTTCAGTACCTAAGAATATCATACACTGGGTAGTTTTCTCATATGTTAACTATTTTGGAAACATGTTCCACTGGCTAAAACCTAGGATTCTGTAGGTTGCTAGGTTAAAATTTCAGAAATGTCGCTGCAGTTCTGAACTATTTATTCTTGGTTAAAAAGGCTTAATTAGCAAGCTAACCCCCTTCAAAGTCCAACTGTTCTCCTCAACGTGGTGTTGGAGGTAGCAATGGCACATTGTAAGTATGCTGGGTGAATGGCCCTAGCCTGGGAAAAGACCTGGCAACCTACCCCAGTATTCTGCCAAAATATTCTGTGGATAAATGACACAACAATGACCCCAACATGGTACTGGAAAGTGGGGCCCCCATGTTGGAAGGTACCCGAAATGTGACTGGGGAAGAGCAAGAAGGAGGTAGAAGCAGCTGGGGCAGTGATGACACAGATAGGACAAATCCAGATGCTTATCTGTTGATGTGGCCCACAGCGAAACAACCACTCTGCACTGCACAAAACCATTCAAAATTGGAGCGTGGAACGTAAACAGTCTGAATGCAGGAAAACTGGACATAGTGAAAAGGGAAATGAATTGACTCAGGATCGACATATTGGGCATCAGTGAAATACATTGGACTGGTATTCTGCAAGTATACGCCCCAGCAGTAGATGCACCTGAAGAAGTAGAAGAGTTCTATGGTGAACTTCAGACTGTACTAAGCCAAACACCGAATAAGGACATTATTCACATTATTGGTGATTTCAACTCCAAATTGGGAACTATGGCAGAACCCAAAATTGTTGGAAAAATTGGTTTAGGAGACTGAACTGACTGGTTCAATTTTGCCAAGAATGTCAGCTAACGATCACCAAAACTTGGCTCTAGTAACCCGAATGATGGCTCTACACTTGGACATCACCAAGTGGAGAACACAGAAACCAAATCAAATACATCCTATGACAGAATAAGGGTCAGAATTCAGTCTTGGCAGTGAGGACGTACTTTGGTGCTAATTGCGGATCAGATCACCAGCTGCTGGTAGTCACAGTCAGATTCTGAAATACCAAACAAACGGCAACCCCAAAGAAATTCAATACAGAAAACATCAATCACAGCTACAAACTCGAAATAAAGAATAGATGCAGTCTTCTCCCTATGGAAAAAAGGCACCCAGACGAGCTGTGGGAAGAAGTGAAAGCATGCATTACCGAAACAGCCTTAGAATATGCCCCATACAAGAACCCATTGACATCCCACCAACAGATTTCTGATTCGACCATCAGTATTGCAGAAGAGAGAGTGAATGCCAAAGCTACTGGGAACAGAGAAGATTTCAGAATTTCAGAAGACTGAATGCAGAATTCCAAAGAGAGGCCAAAATGGATAAAAGATGGAGAAAGTAAGCAGAAAAGTTCACATGCAGAGGAAATCTACACCCAAATGAAGAGGGCACGGTCAACATTCATGGCTCAGAAGGCAACAACTCGATGCAGCAATGGACAGGAATTACATGACCAGCAAGCAATATGCAATCAGTGGAAAGAACACACAGAGAAGTTATACAAAAGCGAACATCAGAATTACCCAGTGGAGGAGAATGAGATACTTGAACTGAAGCCAGATATTCTGGAGGAAGAAGTAGTATGGGCAATGAAGCAATTAGCCAGCAAAAAAGCCTCTGGAATCGAAGGCATACTTTCAGAATTGCTCAAGCCCATACCAGCAGCATATGCAGGACATGTAAGTGGCTGAAAGAATGGAAAAGATCAATATTCATCGCAATTCCGAAGAATGGAGACACAAAGGATTGTTTGAATTCCCACACCATAGCCCTGATACCACACGCAAGCAAAATCTTTTTGTGCTACTTATATATGTGCCTAATTAGAATAAACTTTTCTGCAAGGACAGAAAAAAAAGAGGAGAGAAGTCCAATGAATGGAAGATACGAAGAAAGAGAGAGTTGCCAACAGAAATGAATGTTGACATAAAGGCAGACTTAGAAGATCAAAAGTCAGAAACTGAGTGATTAACCCCACGACATTGATGAAAGGATACCCAATGAAGCAATCTGCACCTATTTAAGACTAACTTTTTCTTATTGCTGCAGGACTTGTGTGGTTTGTGAATTGGATTTGGAATGATTTATCTTCAATAATTGGATATCTGTGTGGCTTACCATAAATCATAAGAGGTTTGTTTTCTTTTATATTAGTTGTAGGATGGTAAGATATGACTATTACGCTACTTCCTGCAGTTATAGGCCATTTCATAAGGAGTATGTGACAGATGTCATGTGCTTTGTAATATACTGTATACAGTATGCTTTAAGACCATATATTTATTAATAAACGTCTACTGTGAAGTATTTAAGATTCAGTTGTTATTTGTGTGTTAATTAGTTTTTGGTAGATTTATAAAATGTAAATGTATTTAAAGTCAAAACATTTTTTGAAAGTGTAATATTTCTGTATTCATTTTAGGTAGAATATGTTATCAAGCTGATAGAAACAGGTTTTAACAAAAAATTTTTTTTTTTTCAACTAATGTGAAAATTTTTAAAAATATTTAAATATTTTAACCTGCACTATTAGTTGATAGTTATTTTATTTCTTTCTTTCTGTTATTGGATGCAACAAATTTCATGTTTTCTTGTGGAAAATTGAGTAAACAAAAAACCTTGAATTAGCAAAGATGAAACATAAGCAGCTACTGTAATACATACTAAAGTGGTTAAACGGGAATATTTTTTCAAGATTAAACAAAATGAAGTATTATTTGTGAGCACGGGTCCGAACACCATAGACTAAGATCAGCACTTTATAAAAACACATGTTTATTTTCACAATAAAGTCCGCCCAACACACAGTGCTCCCAGCTCCAATCACCCTGCACATGGGCCTTTCTCTCACTGTCCGTGGGCTGCCTTTCCTCTCCTCACGGGAGCTTCATCCTGCTCCCACTCCCGACTCTAGCTCTCTGATTGCAGTAAGGCAGCCCCTTTTATTTCCACCCGGATGTGCTCCAGGTGCCTGATGACGCTCTTCCTGGTGTGGCGGAAGTGCTGCCCTTGCACCCGGAAGCACTCCGAGCGTCTCTGGAAGGTCCCTCCTCCATCTTCCCAGGTGTTGTGGAAGTATCGATCTCCCAGGCTCCACGACGCTCAGGGTGCCCCCTAGCGGTGGCCATGTGCCCCAATGGGTTTAAGCCTCCTTGCTCCATCCCCGTGGTCCCCTCAGTATCTATCTATCTATCTATCTATCATCCAGGGCGGTTGCCCCCTCGCGGCCTGGGGGACGTATAGATCACCTCCAGGTCCTTCCAGGCGTCCCGTCTGGGTCTAGCCCCCAGCCTCCTGTAACACTGCCACATCGCAGTTAAAGGGCCAACACTCCCCCTTTCAGCCGGCACCCAAAACCTTGGCACCCGGTCTGCGGCCTCCGTGCCCCCCGTCTTCGGGTTTTCTAACGGGACCGCTTGCACTCCCGCCTTCCCCGCTGACTTCGGGGCTTCCCTCTGCCACCGCAGAGGGCAGCCCTTCACTGTACGTGAGCTCATGGGCTCATGTCTCACTCTGTGGGATGATCCGGCCTTACACCTTCAGTTCCTCCCTTTCCTCTGGGGTGCCCTGACGGTTTCGGTCTCCCTACGGGAAAGGAAGAGACCCCTCACCGTCTGCACCCCTGTGGAGCAACATGAGACTGACGTTGGCTCTGGCAGTAGGGCACTAAGACCCGCAGCACTCATCAGCCGGCGTCTTGGCTCCACACCCACCACGAGATCAGCCCTACGCATCGCCTCCACTGTCGGAGATGTGGCTACTCGGTCACCGGAACTGCACGATACCGGGACGCATTCGCTCGCATCTCCATTTCCCTTTACGGTACAGGCCTCACTTACCTGCACCTCCACGATCCTCTGGCCAGAGATTCCGGTGCTGCGCTGCTCCGCCCACTGTCGTAGTGTCTGTCGT
Source organism: Erpetoichthys calabaricus (assembly GCF_900747795.2). NCBI lineage: Eukaryota > Metazoa > Chordata > Cladistia > Polypteriformes > Polypteridae > Erpetoichthys > Erpetoichthys calabaricus. The sequence continues at coordinate 108,266,644 of NC_041402.2, read as the reverse complement.
GGCATGATTGCCTTCCCCTCTGGCTCGACTATGCAGTCTCGAAGGTCGCGTAGTACCTGTAGAAATGAATTGGCGAACCGAAGAGAAACCTCTGGGTCGTGCCGAGCCGCAGGCACAAACAGAGCATCAGCCGGCGGAGGACTTACCTGATGATCAGTCCTAAGCGCCGGCTGTGCACTGTGGAGCTTTCTTCCTCCTTTCGTCGGGTCCTCCCCCGGCTCAGGATGGATGTTCGCCAGTCCCGCCTCTGACCAATCATCAACAGAAACACGACATACACCATCCAATCCCTCGCCTGCCATGGGGAGGGACTTCCGGTCCTCTGCCATCATCTTCCTTCACAACCCAATGGTGCGGCGAGCCTCCTGCGATCCCTCCAGCTGCAGCGTCTTCCTGACGTGCAGCAGCTTCTCCTCCCCTGTGTCTTCCGGCGCTGCCGCCATGGGATCTCTCCCTGGATCGGCCTGTCTCGGCCACTGACGCAGATCCAGGACGTGCTTCCCTGCGAAATATAAACAGGGTCCCTCACGACCGGCCTCCTTTGGCTGTCTGCTCCTGGGACACGGACTTACCTCCTGGAAACCATCTTCTGGAGGGCCATCCCTCCATGTGGCCATCCGAGACGCCAAGCCGACCCAGGAATCCACCATGACGGCGAGCGTCGGGGAGTTAGCTGCTCTTGAGCTTCGCCTGATCTCCCTTCTCCCCATCGGGTCGGAGATGACGCTTCCGTGAACCGGCGGTGGTGCTTGGGTGAGTCGCTCTTCATCCGCGTTGCATGTGCGGGCCGCTTCCATACGTCGTGTGTGTGTGGTGGTCTGAGGTGCCAGACCGCTCACAAAATTATTTTTATGATGGGTCCCCGCCTTGAAACAGGTGGAGAGTCCCATCTGGGATGCCATTGTGAGCACGGGTCTGAACACCATCAGACTAACACCAGCACTTTAGAAAAACACACGTTTGTTTTCACAATAAAGTCCGCTCAGCACACAGTGCTCCCAGCACCAATCACCCTGCACATGGGCCTTTCCATCACACCAGGAAGTGCTTCCCTTGCACCCGGAAGCACTCCGGGCGTCCCTGGAAGGTCCTTCCTCCACCTTCTCAGGTGTGGCGGAAGTGTCCATCTCCCAGGCTCCACGACACTCGGGGCGCCCCGTGGCGGTGGACACGGGCCCCAATGGGTTTGAGCCTCCTTGCTCCATCCCCGTGGTCCCCTCATCATCCAGGGCGGTTGCACCCTCACGGCCCGGGGGATGTATAGACCACCTCCCAGTCCTTCCAGGCATCCCGGCTGGGTCTGGCCTCCAGTCTCCTGTGACATATTGCATTTTATGAATAATTTAAGTAATACTCATTAACCAAATTTATTACAATGCAATTTGAAAAAAAATGGCTAGTGTTAAATTCACCATGAATAATATTTATTCTTAGGTGAGCTTTCACAGAGAATATGCAGTGTTGATGTAAAACCTCATTTTTATAACAATACCAATCACATCAATGATGAATCATGAACACTGAATAAGTAAAAATACAAGTACAATATAAAATAAATCAATTAACTGAAACTATGTAAGAAAGCAGTTTTATTTTTTATTAAAACTGACTTGGCATATCACAATGACTTACAGTACCTATTGGCTTCAATAGAACTTATTTTACCAGGAAATGCTATATTGAATCAGATGTTAGTGCACTAGCAAGTAATTGGTTTTATTAAGCTGTGCAAACATATTTGTCAATGTCTGTAAAATCACTTTAAACTACTTTAAGTAATTGTGTACAATCTAGCAGGCATCACATCCCATCACAAATAAAATCATTTTAACAAAATGCAGAAACATTTGAAGCAAAATTCTGAAGTGTGGTTTCAGTTTATGCTTAGCTTATTTCCAGTGCTGGTGGCCATATCATATCACTGTCAAAAAAAACTTTATCTGATTTTGAAAACAATGATGCCACATAATTAGAATACATTATGTGTAATTCATGTTCTGAAATGTATTTTATTAATGCTTTTTGCCAGAACTACATTCCAGGTACTACAATGGAGATGAAAATATTAATGGGCAAAAGAGTTGCCAGATGGAAAACAACAGGTGTAACAACTGTAAAATTCTCCAGGAGTGTTGCAGGTATTGGAAAAGGTACAGACAAGCTGAGTTAACTTTCCCATCTGTTTTAGCCATGCCAACTTGGCTTGCCCAGTTAAGGGTTTAACAATGTAGTAGTTAGGGTCAGTGTTAAACTATTAAGTCTAAAAAATTTTTTTAAAAATGAAAGGTACATTATTTCATGTGAATTTAAATATAAAAATCAACAAAATTATGAACACATCAGTCAGTGAAAACATTCCTGCAAATAAATATAAGCACATTTTAATTTCACAAAATAAAATAAACACAATTTTTTTTGCATTTGAAAATTATACTATACACCATATTTGCCTTTATAAAACTATAAAGTTTTTAACACTTTTAGCAATGTACCAAGCATTTAATGAAAGGGCAACAAAATCATTTCCTATTTCCTATATAGCTTGTGTTCTAATGAAAGGTATTTTCAAAACAGTATTCACAAAATACATCTATCTAATCATTTAGTACATTAACAGAATATTTGAGAAGAACTTGTCTGATTTCATGGTATTACCTGTAATTGCTATTAAAGCAGTTGTCCATCCTACTAAGAATGACTAATTAATTTAGAAGATTAAGATATGGAATATCTACTATACCTGCCTAAGTTTACACATAATGAATAAAATATTTAGGTAATCTGAAGGATGCCACTTTAAAGAGATGTGGCAAATGACATGTTTTAAAGTAATGGTAAATGATAAAGATTTTGAAATGTCACTGTATATAACAAATAAATGACTTCAGGCATGCATTAAAGGACTTCTCTAGCAACATCTCATGTACACAGATGAACTATTTTGCTTAACTGTTCAGCATTCATTGTGCTATATTAATACATTTTTTAAATGTTTTTAATTATTGCAAATATTATCATGATCTGAAATTTGAATTGAAGATTTAACAACATCTCGCAGCCCTATTTGGGATTAAGCAAGCTTAGAACAAGGTATGGATTTTACAGCAGGTAGAAAATAAAATTTGTATTTTCAATAAAGGCTCTATAATAATAATTGTTTATATTCATGTGCCGCATTTCTCGCTACTCCAAGCGCTCTCCATTCGGGGAGGACCCAGGATGCAAACCCACTGATTTCCGTACTGCTAGACAGTGCTACCACTGCACCAACCTGCATGAATACTTTTTATTCAATTCTTAAAGGTTTTTAATAAAACATTAATTATAAATAAAAATATGAAATGCCAAAAAAAAAAAACATTATAAGTTAATCAGAATGACAACCTCTATTTTGAGGACTACCCTGTACAGGTTGGAGGCAGAAGCAGAGAGAAAAATGTTGGCTAAGCTACTTGCTACTATGAATAATGCCTCACGTCCTCTTCATGACATCCTAATGAATTCATAGAGCATATTTCACACAAAGCTACTTCTGCCATAATGCACCAGTAAGTACTACTGTGTTTCTATTTTATCAGATGCCATTACTGGTTAAAACATAACCTCAGGCTAGACTATGATTTATGCTATTTTAAAATGTTCATTTTAATTTGATTATGAACATAATTTTTCTAGGTCATCTTCAGAGACTTCTGTGTTGTTTATTTCTGTTTTAGCTGATGTTAAACGGCATTTTTTACTTCATTCAAGAGTCTAATGTAATGTAATGACATGTAATTTGATATACATAGCCTTTAGTGACTGGTAACATTTCCTTGATGGTAACAACTAAAAGATAAGGTTGCCCGGGTAAATGTAGTCTTTGTTTATATTTCTGACTCATTTTCTGACCCATGATGTATACAGGATCCCAATTTTGCTACAAGAAGGTAGGGCACATAAACCTTGTAGTGACTCGAGGGTCTTAGCATCCCAATGCCTTTAATTGCCTTTCAAGTACCAGGTTCTTCATGCTGCCCACTCTTTTAAAGAAAAAATCATCTGCAGCTGCTTGTTAGATGGGTTGGACAGAAGTGGCCTCTGCCAGTCACATTTGTATTCCCTTTTCAACTTCCAAGCTGACCCAAGTCTTCCTTAGTTGGTAACCCCATGCTGCCATTTGTTCATGCATATTTGGTAAATGACTTCACCCAAACTGACTTACAGAATCAGGGTACCATCCCATTGCTTAGATAAATACTGTGCTTTGCCCAGAAAGAGGTGTCCTTGAGCACACCCCAAATCCAGAATGAAAATACTGAAGCTTTGGTGACAAAAACATGATTTGTTAATTAATAAACTGGAATATGCTACACAGTTGTAAAAGCAATAAAATAAACAGGAGCTCTATCTCCCAATGGAGTAGCTCGACCACTTTAACAAACACCGTTTAGTATAAACACAACACTGCCCACCTTATTACCTCCCATACTTCTTATACCATACCCTTCTGTCATTTCACACAAGCCCATTCTTTTTCCTTGCAAACAACTCTAAGTTTGTCTGTTCTGTGGTGAGTAAATCCTTTGAAATCCCAGGCTTTAAGTATTCAGGGATTAACAAAGGAGGCATTTAAGGGGTGGATGTGTCCCTGCAAAACTCCTGGGTTGTTGCTCACAGAGCTCCTCCTGCTGTCTCCAGGGCATAGTAGGCTTTGCAGAGCCTTGAGTAACAGGCAGCTGCATCTTGCTTCTGCTAACTATTGGATTGGGAGATGAGAATCATTTAATTGTGTATCCCCCACTACCTTACTATCAAACACAGAAGCTTAGTGCATCTCTTACAAAGACCAGCACAGGGCTGCACCATGGAAGGAATTGTAGAATGCAAAAAATATTCATACAGTAGATTTTCCTTCCTTAGAGTAAAGGAAGACCATTGGGAAGAACAGTGGTATCACTTCAAGGACCATCCTTACACCTGTTCCATCTATTGTTAAAAAAACCCTCCATTTTCATCAATTAAATGTGGTTTCCTTGCTGAAGCCTCAAATCTTTTTGTTGTCTCTCTTGTCCTTCTAGTTTAATATATATTAATCAAGGAGACATTTTTCTCATAGCTGCCCATCCTACCCGAGACAGCAGTGGTGAGACTCTAACTTGGGGCATTTGGACTGCAGAGAAACCTTCTCTGCCACTGCACTGAAATCTCCTTTATCACAACAGAAAATGCTGGCACTTTAATAACCAATTGAATCAGAAGCACCACCAAATGGCCCCAACAGTGGTATCTAAAAGGACTCTGTCAATGTCAGGTATGGACAATCTCTCTTTTCTCTCTCTCGTACAGAAGATTTTTCTCTAATATTTGACAACCCGGCATTACCCTTGTCACTGGCAGTCTCTTGCCAGCCAAGTAAATAATAATAACCATTTTATATTTGTAAATGTACATAGTACTATGTGGCTATCAATAAAAAATGTACTATTTAAAAATAAAATAAACTGCAAATTCAAAAGAAGCATTTCTTAAGGTCTTAATACATAAGAGTAATACATGTATTTTTGCATTACCTAAACTAAAGTTTTATTTTTGTAGTAATTTCTTTGGTGTCAGAATGGGCATCTGGCCATAAAAAATCTGTTCTAATACCTCAAAATTTCATGGCCAACCTGACTACACCCAGAAATTGGCTCTTAAACCAAGACAGAGAGAGAGAGAAGATAATTCTTTATGTGTACTTACACCATCTGTCTGCATAAAGTATAATGAAATTTTAAAAAATCCATTTATTGGCTGTCATCAGAAATTTAAACCGAAAATGGCCTCATCTTTGTTTAGGTCTATATTTTATGTAGGATTATTTATAAATGGGGGTTGCTGCCCAAGCTAATTTATGATGAAGCAGTGATTCAGGTGTCAGAAAGATAGAGAACAAATCTTGAAGAAAACAGTAAAAATAAAAAGTTGACTACTGCAAATTTGACATTTTATTTGATGTGTTATTGTTGCAATTTATAATCTGTAATTTATGTCAAATTTAATGTTTTAACAGTAAATAAACAACTGCCATAAGAAAGATTTTCTTCCAACCACAGACTAAACACAGTTATTAGGCAAAATTTTATAATGGTCCCTAAATTTCAATTCTAATAAAAATAATATAACAGAAGGTCATTAAGTGTGTTCTATTATGGCATTTTGTTAAATTATCTACTTGATAATTTCTAAAACTGTACTTAGTGACTTTATTTAATAATTTAGAAACAGTTCAAGTTTTTTGTTTTATTTTAAGAAGTAAAATTGAATCAACAGAAATCTCACCTACGTGGCTCTACCAATTCTTCCGTTACATAATTCAAGAAGTTCCAGCCACTGAATGCAAAAGAACCTTGAAGAAATGCCAGTGCGATTTCTCCTACTGAAGGAGTCTTCCAAAATCTGAAAGCTGCATGCGGCATTAGTTCAGCATAGTTTCCTGCAGTAAATAAAATATTGCAGCCTTAACATGTTTTGCTGGAATATAGTAACCTATAAATGTATGCACCTGAGGACTAACAAAATATACTATATAATATTAATAAGAAGACAATCCAATAAGGACTTTATTTCTATTTCTTTGCATTCAATTATTGATTAATTGATCGATAATCATTAGAAGCAAATAAGATTCCATACAATCAAGTCAAATTAAACAAACAAACCAAAATTTAACACCCACCCAAGAGAAAGAGAGGAGAGCCAACAACCAAAGCTAATCTTTAAAGACAGCAATAATGGAGGGGTATCATTTTCCCTGAAATAGAAGCTTATTCTAAAATGTTATTAATTAGATCCTGCAATATTTTAAAAAAGGTTTGAACAGATCCTCCAAGTGAGAATTAGATTTTTTCCAATTTCAAATAGCATAGAACATCATTTACCCATTGACTTAAAACAGGTGGGTTGGGATTTTTCCAGTTGAGCAAAATAAGTCTAGTGCTAGCAGTGAGGTGAAGACAATTATGATCTGTTTGTCCTTCTCCACTATAAGCCCATCTGGGAGTACACCAAACAGAACTGTTAATGGGTTAGGAGCTCTGATAGGTATTCAGACACATTAGTCTAAAATGTTGTTAATTTGGTACATGCCCAAAACATGTGGCCCAGTGGGGCTGGAGCTAGATTGCAATGTTCACAGGTAGAATTTTGCCTTGGAAACATTTTGGACAATTTTAAACGAGATAAATGTGCTCAAGATTTTATTTTGAATGATTGAATGTTTTTGCACATATGGAACTAGAATGTATTTTGTGCATGGCTGCCTTTCACTCCTTTTCTGAAATATTAAGTCACAGATCCTTTCCTCAATGTTCCCTGGGATCTTTGAAAGGAAAGGACTTTAAAATATTTTTATACATTGTAGAGATGCTATCTGAGTCTTCAAGACTGATTAACATTTCTTCTGAAATTGAACTAGGTGTGAGGTGAGGAAAATTGGGAAGGTTCTGTTTAGCAAAGTTCCTAGCTTGAAACTAGTGGAAGAATTGTGTTGATGAAAAGTTAAATTTGAACCTTAATTGTTCATAGGATGCAAAGACATTATCTATGTACAAGTGTCTAAGTGTTTTAATCCTGGACATTTTCCAAACATTAAATGCTGTGTATGTTTGAGAGGGTGGAAAAAGGTGGTTGTCATGTAGAGACACAACAGATACGAGTTTCTCTGTTATAAAGTGCCCCTTACATTGGTTCTATATTCTGAGTGGGTAAAGGGCAATTGGATTATTAGCGTATTGACAATAACTTGTATTTACTGGGGCACAGAGCAGGGAATATAAGGAAATAATATATTCTATTAAAGACCAGGCTTGTGTATAATCATCGACTTGTGTCGATGTCCAGGGGCCTCATATATAAATGGTGTGTATGCACAAAAATGTTGCGTACGTCTGTTTCCACGCTCACATCGTGGTATAAAAACAACTGGGCGCAAAGCCACGCACATTCTCACTCCAGCTCAATCCATTGCGTATGCAAGTTTTCAGCTCGGTTTTGAACACTGTAGGCATCCAGCATCAAAGCAGTGCTATTATTCCTGTGTGGTTTCACTTTATTTTTTAGATTCGTATCTATGACATGGGCTTTATCAAATACACTGAAATTAAATTCATATCGTTTATTAGTTTAAGGCATCTGATTGTAATCAATCTGTAACCACATAATGGTCCACAGAATGGCCAAACTATTCCAAATACCATAGCTGCTTTAGTGTTGTTAAAATACTCAGTGTGATGCACTGAGATTAACATATTGCATCCCAGTGTGAAATCACAGCTGTACAGCAGCTGATCGAAAAGCTCTACAGCGGGCTGTGTCGAGAGCAGAGGGAATTTTCAGGATACAGCATCTAGCACACACTGCCTCAGCCATGGGCACAGTCTATTTGAACTTCTCATATTCGGCATATGCTTCAGAGGCCTTTCCTGTAGGTACCTCGCAGTTCAGAAACAGAGCTATAAATGCACTCAATCAGTCCATCAAGTTCTCCTGGTAGGACTATTTGTACTTATAATTACAATTACCTCACTGTAAACTTGCACTACAGTTGTAATATTGCAATAACCTGAGCCACTTATGCTTTGATATTGTATTTTTTCATTTTTTTATTGTATTATTATTAATAATAATAATTATTATTGTTGTTGTCATTTTATCATTTTATAGGAAAATAACTATGGAGGATTTGCATATTGAATCTCATTGTACGATACAATAGCAATAAGGGAATTCAATTTAATTCAATTGAAGACAATGCATATTTACAAATGATAACGACTGGCTTCTAAGTCGATTTAGATTTCCAAGCATTATCCTCTTGGAGCTCTTGATATCATTTTTAAGATGAAATAAAGTATGTATATTACATTATACAGATACATTTTTAACTTCATTTAAAAAATGTGCACTGTTAATAATTAAACATGTGGGCATGGTGACACAGTGGTAGCGATGAGCTGGCACCCCATTTAGGGATTGTTCCTGCCTCGTGCTGCATGCCTGATGGGACTGGCACAACCCTGGATACATACATGGATGGAATAATTAAACATGTATTACAAAGATATTTCAATGTTCCTTGCAAGTTTTGAAGAATCTGCATTCTAAACTTACAGATGGCTTGACATTTATTACAGAGCTGATTGTGTGACGACTGGTTACTTGGAGAAAGAATAAGAAGGACAGGAATTGGGGGTTAGTACATGTAAAAGAGACAGCAGTACTGCTGCAATAAATTATTTCATCGAGGGTCTTGCATGGCGTAGCAAGCATCTTACAGGAGGCATGAACAATCTCTGGATGGGGTGCCAGCTTGTTGTAACCACTGTGCCAACATGCCACCATGTTTAATACATACGTTTATTCCAGTTATCATGAAAATTATATCAAGTATACATATTTAAATTGTTCAGAAAGCTGTAATATCATGAATGTAATGTTTTCTGTGTCCTGTCGGCGTAAGAGAAAGCCCGTTTAAGAAGCACATAGTGATTCATACACATAGAGTACATAGAAGAACACATAGAATATGAAGCATTTAACATGCTACTTTAGTTACGATGAGATTTAAGAAACTAGTAAATTAAATGATTTTAAGATGAAGTTTATGACGTTCAGCTTTAATCTATACTAATAAAAGGCAAAGCCCTCACTCACTCACTCACTCACTCACTCACTCACTCACTCACTCACTCACTCACTCACTCACTCACTCACTTACTCACTCACTCATCACTAATTCTCCAACTTCCCGTGTAGGTGGAAGGCTGAAATTTGGCAGGCTCATTCCTTACAGCTTACTTACAAAAGTTAGGCAGGTTTCATTTCGAAATTGTACACGTAATGGTCATAACTGGAACCTCTTTTTTGTCCATATACTGTAATGGAGTGCAGCTCGATGGCCGTGGGAGGAGGAGTCGCGTATCGCGTCATCACGCCTCCTACGTAATCACGTGAACTGAAAACAAGGAACAGCCACAAAGAGCGCTGAAGAAAACATTCATTACACAATTGAGAAGGCAGCGAAACAATATGAAGCAAGCGAGTGACGCATAAGTAAACCATAAGTTTAAATTAAGTTTACAGAAACGCTCCCCCTGCCGTTTGCAATACCATATTCGCGAGATACAAGTTTAATGAGAAGACACGAGATATAAACGAGACTTTGGATCACTTTGAAACAGAGTTAAAATTGCTGTAGCGAGAAACTTTTAAGTGCCGGGTGTTAGCTAACATTAAATAAAGCCGTGGACATCGCAACATCACACAAGTGAGCGGAATATGAAGCGACTGATGCATACAGGCATAAATTAAGTTCATAGACCTACAAAAGATTGCCATTTTTCTCCTGTACAACTATACGTTGCATTCTCAACAGTAAGCTTCCACGGCTTGGTCATATTCCAACCGGAGTGCTCAACTGACAACGTGGTATACAAAGACAACTATAACAATCGTAATAAACGAACAATGAAACAACGGAGAACCCGTGCATTAAATAAAAAGGCTGCTTCCTTGGCAAAGCAAGGAAAAAGGATGGCCTTATATGGCGTTCGTTTATAAAAACAATCGTAATAGACAAACAATAAACCACTACAGAACCGCGAAACAAGCAGAAAGGACGGACTTATATGGCGTTCGTTTATAAAACAGCGGAGAAGCTGTGTAAAGACAGCTTCACAAAAAAACAGATCCTTAACAAATTGTTATTGGTATATTTTCCCTCAGTTTAAAAAGGTTTTCTTTTCTTCTTAATAAAAATTTATAAGTAGTACTTCGCCGCTGCAAAGTGCGGGGATTTTGAAATATATATATTGTGAGCTGCGAAGCTAATCGTACCCCCAAAAAGACACAGACGCCCCTGGGAAAAACCCTAGGAAACCCCTAGGAAACACAGACAGACTACCTTCACATTTCTCCTTTCCCTTCTGGCCGGCTCTGTCGCGTAATCTGCCTCCCGCGCGATACTTCGCCTTGTCAAAAAGCCTGTACGGGCTTCTCTCAGTTGCTTAAAACTGATTTCTTGCTTCTCCTTACCCCTCTCCCAGACATTCTCTCCTCCTGGGGAAACTGTCATCTCTGAATTGTCATGGAGGAGCACGTTTAAACTTTTGAAAAGAGACAAATGTTTGTTTGCAGTGTTTTGAATAAAGTTCCTTTATTTTCTACAACCTCCTGTGTCTCTGTGCAAATCTGTGACCCAAGCGTGACAAGTGGTACCAGGAGTGGTTGCACAGATGGACGCACAAGCACAAGCGGAAGCCGAATACATTTTTCAAATCGCCCAGTATGTTCCTCTCCCATACGATCCAGAAGATGATTTAGATTCCGAACGTCCTCCAACTCCTGCGCAAGTCACTAGACGTGTTGTTCCTTTGCCTCCGTTTCCGGACAATGCTAAGAATGTGCTGTCGAAGATGGGTCCGTCTGATGACCCGGAGCTGTTTCTTTTGGCTTTTGAACAAGTGGCGACTTTGTTGGGTTGGGACAAACGTCATTGGGCTGTTATCATCACCCCGTTTTTGTCTGGTGACGCCCTTCTTTCTTTACGAAGTGTACCTAACGAAAAACTTGGCGATTATGATTTTTTGAAAGATCAAATTGTTTTGAAAAAAGCCACGACATTTTTGTCGAAAGGTTTTGCATTTTACAACTGGAGGCTGGATATGGAGAAATCCGTTTGTGCACAGATACAAAATTTGATTCATAAAGTGCAATGTTGGTTTGAGGGAGATAAGATAGAGCGCATCGTTGAAAAGGTTGTTATGAACATAGTGTTGTTTGGAATACCTGCACCCATCAGAGATGAGTTTCTTCGTCACAATATTGAATCACTGGATGTTATTTCCCAACGTTTAGAAGGCTCGCAGTTGGCTTACAAAACAAGCGGTGGCTTCACTACTCCGTATCCTGTGTTTAAGCCTATAAGGGATCGCCCAGAGTATCCTCGTCAACTTGACCGTGGACCTGAACGTCGTCAAACGTCAGCAACTGATAATCGGATATCTTCGGCTAGACCTCCAGGAAACGCAGTTGGTGCACCCGAGAATGAGATGCCTGCTTCTGGAGAAAGAGGTCGTGGTCGTGGATGTCGCCGATTTGGTCCCGCTGAACGAAGATGTTTCCGGTGTGATCAACCTGGTCATTTGGTGAGGGATTGTCGTCTGTCTCCAGTTCGTTCAATGGAAATTGGCATAGCGGAGGTTTGTTGCTCGAATATCCCAGATCCGTCGAAAAAGAAAGATGCCTTATTTTTCTCGGTGAAGTTCGGGGGCCGGGAGGTGACAGCATTGTTGGACTCAGGCAGTGACCTTTGTGTTGTAAGACGCGACTGTCTTGATGACAGTTACCATAGAAATACTGTGACTGTTAACATACGCTGTGTACATGGAGATGTTAAGAACTATGAGACTTTACTTCTTCCTTTAACTTATAAGGGTCGTTACTTTAAAGTGTGGTCTGCTGTTTCTGATTCATGCCCTTGGCCTTTGCTGATAGGCAGGAGGAACACTCTTTTTCCTATATTAATGGCTGAACACCGATCGTCGGTGGATTCACCTGTTGAACCTATTCGGGAGGGGGTGGATGACGGAGAACTGGTGCCAGTTGGAAACAATTTAGATCACAATTTACAAACTGAACCAGATCTCTCAAGTGAGTCTGTGGAAGACTCCCCCCAAAATTTCTCAGATTGCAATGGCCCTTCCACATCTTCTCAAATTGTAAATGTCTCAGAGCCCAAACCAAGTACTAGAAAACAGCCGGGTTTTATGTACTTGCAGCGTGCTGATAGCACATTGGAGTATGCATTTAAGCAGGCTTACACTGCTAGTGACTCCTATTACCAAGACCGAGATAGCGCAAGCTTAAAAACACCACACTTTCTGGAGAAAGATGGTTGTCTTTTCAGGGTGATTTCGGACCACTTGTTGGGGGAATTTATTGAGCAGTTAGTGGTACCTGTGGGACATAGGGAAATTCTTTTACAGCTGGCTCATTCTCACATCTTGGGAGGGCACCTGGGGACTGATAAAACCAGAGAGCGCTTATCGAAACGATTTTATTGGCTAAATATGGGAAAAGATGTTGAACGGTTCTGCACTTCATGTCCTGACTGTCAAATTGTCTCTGCTCAAAAACCTCCAAGGGCCCCCCTTTGCCCTATGCCTATTTTGGATATTCCCTTTCAGAGGGTTGGTTTAGATATTGTAGGACCTTTGCCTAAAACTAAAAATGGTTTCCAGTATATGCTGGTGTTAGTTGACTATGCAACACGATATCCAGAAGTAACTGCTTTGAAAAAGGCAAACTCCTCATCGGTAGCCTAAGAGCTCTCTGTAATGTTTACTAATGTCGGAATTCCTAAAGAAATTTTGACTGATCAGGGGACACCTTTCACTTCTCGTGTGATGAAACAATTATGTAAATGGTTCGCTATTAAGAAATTGGGTACCACCGTTTACCATCCACAAACTAATGGCTTGACTGAACGGTTTAACAAAACCTTAAAACAAATGATCAGAAGAGTTGCTCACAATGATCCCACAACTTGGGACACCGTCCTGCCTTTTGTTTTGTTCACTGTACGAGAATCGCCGCAGGCATCCACCGGTTTGAGTCCCTTCGAGCTGTTATTTGGCAGGCGTCCAAGAGGCATCCTCGATGTTGTTCGAGAAGAATGGATAGGACATGAAACAACTTCGCTTGGGGAGGGTTTTGCAGACCGAATAGTTTCCTTACAAGAAATAATTTCCAGACTTTCTTCTATTGCTGTAGAGCATCAACAACGAGAACTGGAAACACAAAAACGTCTATATGATAGACGCAGTCAGCTTCGTGAATTCAAGCCAGGCGATCGTGTTTTAGTATTAATACCGTCAGACCCACATAAATTCCTAGCTAAATGGCAGGGCCCAGCAGTTATCGAGGAGCGTATGGGACCAGTAAATTACAAAGTTAGAATTCCTGGTCGATGAAAACCATTTCAGATTTTGCACATTAATCTCTTAAAGAAGTGACAAGACAGACAACAGGTTCACACTACCTTAAGTGCTGTTTCCCAGACTGATGTTGTCATTGGCAACGATTTGACTGATTCACAAAAGACAGAGTTATTAAGCTTAATAGAACAGAACACTGATGTTTTTTCAGACTTGCCAGGCATCACTAGTTTAGCAGAACATAAAATCACCACTGAAGCTGGTGTTCGGGTGCAGATGCGCTCATTTCGTATTCCCGAAGCACGAAGGAATATTGTGCGCGAAGAAGTCAAGAAGATGTTGGAACTAGGTGTGATTCGTGAAAGCAAAAGTGACTGGTGTTCTCTGGTCGTGTTAGTCCCCAAGCCGGATGGTTCAGTTCGTTTTTGTATCGATTTTAGATGCTTGAATAAGGTGTCTAAATTCGATGCTTACCCAATGCCCCGGGTGGACGAGCTCTTGGAAAAACTGGGTCAGGCGACCTATATTTCCACACTGGATCTCACAAAGGGTTATTGGCAGGTGCCTCTAGAGGCTAACAGTTGTGAAAAAACAGCATTTGCGACTCCTGATGGACTTTATGAATTTACTAGACTCCCATTTGGTCTTCATGGGGCCCCTTTGACTTTTCAGCGAATGATGGATCAAATACTGCGCCCACATTCTGAATATTCTGGAGCATATCTTGATAATGTGGTGATTTTCAGCAATGATTGGCATTCACATTTACAACACCTACAAGCTGTACTTGATAGCCTGAAACAAGCTGGATAAACTGCTAACCCGAAGAAATGTAAACTAGGTATGTCTGAGACTCATTATCTAGGTTACTCGATGGGCAGGGGTTTACTTCGTCCACAACTAAGGAAAATAGAGGAGGTACTCGCTTACCCACATCCTAAAACGCAAAAACAGGTGCGCGCTTTCCTCGGACTAGCTGGCTACTACAAAAGATTCATCCCTGACTTTGCAGATAGGGCTGCTTCACTCTCAGAACTTACTAAAGGAAGAAAAAACCGCCCTATTATATGGACAGAACTTTGCGAACGTTCCTTTTCAGGTTTAAAAAAAGCCTTGTCTTCTTATCCAGTGCTACGAAATCCTGATTTCTCTAAAGATTTTATTCTACAAACAGACGCTAGTGCATTCGGAGTAGGAGCGGTCCTTTCCCAGGTATTTGATGGTGAAGAACACCCTATCACTTACTTGAGTAGGAAATTACTCCCAAGATAACGCAATTATTCAACTTTTGAGAAAGAATGTTTGGCAATTAAATGAGCTATAGAAGCACTACGCTATTACTTATGGGGACGTAAGTTCACATTAGTAACTGATCATGCTCCACTTCAGTGGTTATACCGTCAAAAAGATACAAACTCTCGTCTTATGAGATGGTTCTTAGGTTTGCAACCTTACAGTTTTGAAGTCAGACATCGACCTGGCTCTCAACACATTAATGCTGATGTGCTGTCTCGTCTGTTTGAACCTGGTCTGTAGAATCGCTTGATTCACGAAAACGTGAATAAAGCTGAGGGAGGGGGTGTGAGCTGCGAAGCTAATTGTACCCCCAAAAAGACACAGACGCCCCTGGGAAAAACCCTAGGAAACCCCTAGGAAACATAGACAGACTACCTTCACATTTCTCCTTTCCCTTCTGGCCGGCTCTGTCGCGTAATCTGCCTCCCGCGCGATACTTCGCCTTGTCAAAAAGCCTGTACGGGCTTCTCTCAGTTGCTTAATTGTCATGGAGGAGCACGTTTAAACTTTTGAAAAGAGACAAATGTTTGTTTGCAGTGTTTTGAATAAAGTTCCTTTCTTTTCTACAACCTCCTGTGTCTCTGTGCAAATCTGTGACCCAAGCGTGACAATATAAACATATATACATACAGTAATCCCTCCTCCATCGCGGGGGTTGCGCTCCAGAGCCACCCGCAAAATAAGAAAATCCGCGAAGTAGAAACCATATGTTTATATGGTTATTTTTATATTGTCATGCTTGGGTCAAAGATTTGCGCAGAAACACAGGAGGTTGTAGAGAGACAGGAACGTTATTCAAACACTGCAAACAAACATTTGTCTCTTTTTCAAAAGTTTAAACTGTGCTCCATGACAAGACAGAGATGACAGTTCTGTCTCACAATTAAAAGAATGCAAACATATCTTCCTCTTCAAAGGAAACAGAGAGGAAAGCAAACAAATCAATAGGGATGTGTTTCTTTTAAGTATGCGAAGCACCACCGGTACAAAGCTGTTGAAGGCGGCAGCTCACACCCCCTCCGTCAGGAGCAGGGAGAGAGAGAGAGAGAGAGACAGAGACAGAGAAACACAAAGTCAAAAATCAATACGTGCCCTTTGAGCTTTTAAGTATGTGAAGCACCGTGCAGCATGTCGCTTCAGGAAGCAGCTGCTCACAGAAGGTAGCAACGTGAAGATAATCTTTCAGCATTTTTAGACGAGCGTCCGTATCATCTAGGTGTGCGAACAGCCCCCCTGCTCACACCCCCTACGTCAGGATCTGAGAAAGTCAGCGCAAGAGAGAGAGAGAGAAAGTAAGTTGGGTAGCTTCTCAACCATCTGCCAATAGCGTCCCTTGTATGAAATCAACTGGGCAAACCAACTGAGGAAGCATGTACCAGAAATTAAAAGACCCATTGTCCTCAGAAATCCGCGAACCAGCAAAAAATCCGCGATATATATTTAAATATGCTTACATATAAAATCCGCGATAGAGTGAAGCCGCGAAAGGCGAAGCGCGATATAGCGAGGGATCACTGTACATACATTCACACACATATATATATATATATATATATATATATATATATATATATATATATATATATATGGAGATATGTATGTATAATATATATATATATATATATATATATATATATATATATATATACATACATATCTCCATATATATATATATATATATATATATATATAATGTGTGAATGTATGTATGTATATATGTATGTCTATATATATATATATATATATATGTAGATATGTATATATATGTGTATATATATGTAGATATGTATATATATGTGTAGATATGTAAATATATATATGTATATATATGTGTCTGTGTGTGTGTATATATATGTATGTATGTGTGTATATATATACAGTGGTGTGAAAAACTATTTGCCCCCTTCCTGATTTCTTATTCTTTTGCATGTTTGTCACACAAAATGTTTCTGATCATCAAACACATTTAACCATTAGTCAAATATAACACAAGTAAACACAAAATGCAGTTTGTAAATGGTGGTTTTTATTATTTAGGGAGAAAAAAAAATCCAAACCTACATGGCCCTGTGTGAAAAAGTAATTGCCCCCTGAACCTAATAACTGGTTGGGCCACCCTTAGCAGCAATAACTGCAATCAAGCGTTTGCGATAACTTGCAATGAGTCTGTTACAGCGCTCTGGAGGAATTTTGGCCCATTCATCTTTGCAAAATTGTTGTAATTCAGCTTTATTTGAGGGTTTTCTAGCATGAACCGCCTTTTTAAGGTCATGCCATAGCATCTCAATTGGATTCAGGTCAGGACTTTGACTAGGCCACTCCAAAGTCTTCATTTTGTTTTTCTTCAGCCATTCAGAGGTGGATTTGCTGGTGTGTTTTGGGTCATTGTCCTGTTGCAGCACCCAAGATCGCTTCAGCTTGAGTTGACGAACAGATGGCCGGACATTCTCCTTCAGGATTTTTTGGTAGACAGTAGAATTCATGGTTCCATCTATCACAGCAAGCTTTCCAGGTCCTGAAGCAGCAAAACAACCCCAGACCATCACACTACCACCACCATATTTTACTGTTGGTATGATGTTCTTTTTCTGAAATGCTGTGTTCCTTTTACGTCAGATGTAACGGGACATTTGCCTTCCAAAAAGTTCAACTTTTGACTCATCAGTCCACAAGGTATTTTCCCAAAAGTCTTGGCAATCATTGAGATGTTTCTTAGCAAAATTGAGACGAGCCCTAATGTTCTTTTTGCTTAACAGTGGTTTGCGTCTTGGAAATCTGCCATGCAGGCCGTTTTTGCCCAGTCTCTTTCTTATGGTGGAGTCGTGAACACTGACCTTAATTGAGGCAAGTGAGGCCTGCAGTTCTTTAGACGTTGTCCTGGGGTCTTTTGTGACCTCTCGGATGAGTCGTCTCTGCGCTCTTGGGGTAATTTTGGTCGGCCGGCCACTCCTGGGAAGGTTCACCACTGTTCCATGTTTTTGCCATTTGTGGATAATGGCTCTCACTGTGGTTCGCTGGAGTCCCAAAGCTTTAGAAATGGCTTTATAACCTTTACCAGACTGATAGATCTCAATTACTTCTGTTCTCATTTGTTCCTGAATTTCTTTGGATCTTGGCATGATGTCTATCTTTTGAGGTGCTTTTGGTCTACTTCTCTGTGTCAGGCAGCTCCTATTTAAGTGATTTCTTGATTGAAACAGGTGTGGCAGTAATCAGGCCTGGGGGTGGCTACGGAAATTGAACTCAGGTGTGATACACCACAGTTAGGTTATTTTTTAACAAGGGGGCAATTACTTTTTCACACAGGGCCATGTAGGTTTGGATTTTTTTTCTCCCTAAATAATAAACACCATCATTTAAAAACTGCATTTTGTGTTTACTTGTGTTATATTTGACTAATGGTTAAATGTGTTTGATGATCAGAAACATTTTGTGTGACAAACATGCAAAAGAATAAGAAATCAGGAAGGGGGCAAATAGTTTTTCACACCACTGTATGTATGTGTATGTATGTATGTGTATATGTATATGTGTATGTGTGTGTATGTGTGTATATATATATATATATATATTGATATGTGAATATATATATGTATATATATGTGTATGTGTATCTGTATATTTATATATATATGTGTATATGTAGATATGTATATATATGTATATATGTATATGTATATATATGTTTATGTGTGTCTGTGTATGTATATATATATATATATGACAGCAAAACTCATAACAATGACAACACAATTACATTAACAATCATGTTATGTTATTTTTAAAATGTTTCCTTTTCTTTTTCATAACCTCTTTAACACTCTACTTCTCCGCTGCGAAGCGCAGGTATTTTGCTAGTGACAAAATAAACTAAGTGATTAAAGTGGACTGCGGTGGGTTGGCACCCTGCCCGGGATTGGTTCCTGCCTTGTGCCCTGTGTTGGCTGGGATTGGCTCCAGCAGACCCCCATGACCCTGTGTTCAGATTCAGCGGGTTGGAAAATGGATGGATGGATTAAAGTGGAAATTTCGAGATTAAAGTTGGCATATTGACCTTTTTTTCCCCACTGTGTCCCTGTTATTTTTTTTTTCTTTTCTCGGTACCCTAATACGCTTCTATATGACACTCAGATGTTGGGCTACGACTCGCCTTTTCATGGCGACTTTGATATCTGACCACTTTTTTTTAATTTTGGGCACGGTGCGACTTTCTGAACTGAATTTTCAAGTTTCTCTGCCACTCTGCCAATCGATCAACTTCCTTTTATTGTTTATATCTCTGCTTAAACCAACAAATAGTATGTTTTTACTTGCCTCCACTTGGTATTTACTGAAATTCTTCTGTTTTCCCTGTGCTTTCACCTTTGTCTTTTCACAGAACGCTGAACTTAAGGGGCTATTTATATTGATTTGCCTATTCAAAGAGGTGTAATTCTGGGAGGAGTTGGGGTGGGGCAGCAGGCATTTGCATGTGTGTTGCATTTCATGCTGTCTGGAATTTATGTAGCAGAAGAACGTGGAAGTTGGCGTACTCACAGATTTATGCATCTGGATTTTTTTGTCCGTACGCCATGTTTTAGTAAGAATTCTACGCACAGCATTATACATAAAACCCCAGGTCTTTATAGTTTGTATATTTGCTGCCCAGTAATAAAACTGAAAGTTAGGTAGGGTCATTGCCCCCTTCTGCTTGAGGTCATTGCAGAGTGGTCCTTTGGACGTGTGGATATTTCAAATTCCAAATGAATGAGGTCATGATTGAATCGAATTTCTCAAAAAAAGATTTGTTAATACAGTATATATGTGGATGCTTTAAAATTGAAAAAGAAGCTTGAGAAGGATGTTCACCTTGACAGTATTGATTCTACCTGAAAATTTGAGATTTTTTTTCATGCAGACAGCAAAATTTTGTTGAAAAAGAGCTTTATGCTTACTTGTAATTTTTACCCCTAGATATTTAAACTTATGTGCTATGATAAGTAGGAAGGTATCCAATCTAATTTTGTGTGCTCGAAAATTCACTAGAAAAACCACACTTTAATTCAAATTGATTTTGAGTCCAGATATATTTTGAAAATTTGCTAATGCATTTAGTACTGCTGCCATGAAATTTTGTGTGTCAGATATATATAGTACCTGTGATAGGAAGCCTGGACACAGACAGACACTGAGACAGCCAGATGTCCAAAACACACACGTTTTAAATCTCTTTGTCCTTTTACAACACCACACAATGCACTTAAACAGCCTCAATTTGCTCATGGTCCCTTCTTTTCTCTCTCCTTCTGCTGCTCCTACTCCTCTCCTCGAATGTAATGAGGCGGCCCCTTTTATAATGCACTCAGATGTGCTCCAGGTGCTCCCTGATGACCTTCCTGCAGCACTTTCTGGTGTGGTGGAAGTGCTGCATGGGCACCTGGAAACACTCTGGGTTCTACCTAGTTCCTGTTCCGGCACCACTTCCTGGTGTGGCAAAACTACTGCATTCCATGGCTCTGGAACCATCCAGACACCCCCGGCATTGGCCATGGGTCCCCTCAGGGTTGAGCTTCCCAGCTCTGTGGTTTCCATGCAATCCCAGAGGGCTGCCCTCTTGCAACCCGGGGTAGGATTTGCCCCTCTCCCGATCCCCAGCTTCTCCAGGCCTCCCAGTGGGGCATACCTTATCATCTGCATATACTGATATTTTCTGTTCTGGTCTTTCTCTGAAAATCCCCTTTATCTCTGATGCATTTTGAAAAAGTAAACAGCCAATGGCTCGATTGCAATTTCAAAGAGCAGTGGAGATAGGGGGCATCCTTGTCAAGTACCACGTTGTAGCATGAAGTAGTCTGAAATAATGTTGTTAATACAAACTGAGGCTACTGGACTGGCAAAAAGTAATTTGATCTATGGACTATGTTTGGGCCAAACCCAAATTTATGCAATGTGGTGAATATGTACTCCCATTCAACTACATCAAATGCTTTTTCTGCATTCAAAGATAATAAGATCTCAGTGTCTGCCTTTAATAAATCTGACTTGGCTTTGAGATATTATAGAAGGAAACACTTTCTCGGTCCTTCTGGCTAGAACTTTGGAGATTATCTTAACATCATTATTCAGTTGTGAGATTGGTCTGCATAATGCACATTGACTAAGTTCTTATTTTTCTTATTTTTTTTTAAGTAAAGACGGTAATTAATCCTTGGCGAAAAGTTTGAGGTAGAATTTTGTTGTCTTTACCATCTACAAACATTGCTAATAATAGTGGAGCTAACTTATTTGAATTTTTATATAACCCCACTGGGTAACCATCAGGGTCAGCTGCTTTCCCACTTTGAAGTGAGTTTATAGCGTCTAGTAATTCTAAGAGTGTCAGAGGTTTATCCAGTTCCACATCACTAAGAGCATCTAGCTGTGGTACCTGTAATGGATCAATAAACTCATTGGATTGTGTCTTATCTTCTTTAAACTGAGTAGCGTATAAGGACTTATAGTACTCTCTAAATGTACGGGTTATATTTTTATGGTCAATGATTTTATCTCCGTCTGTGTTAGTAATTGCTTGTAGATTTGTTTGGCCTTCTCTCTGTGTTCATAATAATGATGTCACAATTTAAAGCTGAGCTGTTCCATTTCTTTAGTAATCAAGAGGTTAAATTCTGATTGCAAAACCTGTCTTTTCCTATAAGGTGCTTAATTTGGAGACCTGGTGTATTCTAGATCTATTCTGGTAATTTCGCTGATTAACTCAGACACCTTCTTGGTTTCCAATTTATTTTGTGAGAAAGATATCAAATAATCTACCTGCTTTCAGAGTTTCCCAGAGTATTCCTGCTGAGACCATTGAGAATGCATTTGTCTCAAGAAAATAATCAATTTGCTTGGATATGAATTCTGTACAGTTCCCAGCAGCTAAAGACAGGTCGTTAAGATGCCAGCTGCAAGATGAGTGTATAGGGTATAGTGATTTAAGCTCCACGATCAGAGGGGCATGGTCAAAGTTAACAATAGCATCATACTTACAAGATTTGATAATGGGCAAAAAATTACTGTCTATGAAGAAATAATCAATTCTTGAGTAGCAAAGATATACTTGTGAGAAGAAGGAATATGCTCTTAGGTTAAGATTTAAAAACCTCCATGGGTCTGATAAGTTATTATCCATAACAAACTGTAATTATTTTTGCAGTATTAGATGTTATCGCCGCTGTAGCTGAAGATCTATCCAGTTCTGGATTTAAAAAATAATTTAAGTCCCAGGCAATTATAATTTTATGACTGTTCACATTAGGAACAGATACAAAAACATTTTGGATGAAATCCCTATCATCCGCATTAGGTACATAGATAGTTATCAAAATCACTTTAGTATTAATTTTTTTTTATTAACTCACATCAATAAACAGCTGTACAGTATGTAGGTTAAGATACTGTATGTCGTTCTGAAATGCATACCCTCGGCCAACACTGTAAATTCAGGGATGGCTTTTATCCCCAGGTCATACACAGTATTGCGCAGAATACTCTAAAAATGTATTTAGTTACTGAATACTGAATATAGTCTTTAAAGTATTCAGGGTTGTATTCTAAGTGAATTTTCAAAATGTGCAACTTGTTCTGAATACTTCATGAATTGTTTTCAAATACTTTCAAGAATTAATTTATTGATTAGTTTGTTAAAATTGTATAACAAGTTAAATATATTTAAATTAAACTGTAATCTGAAAATGCGCTTCAGTGACACAAAACCGGAACCTGTTTTTACTGTTCATCAAAGACAAGAGAACCAACTTTTTCATAAAACGTTTATTAATATACGTTGAATATCTGAAAAAAAGATAATGACTGTACCTCAGAGTGTGTTTTAGCCATTTCACGTTCTTGATTTGTTCTTCTTTTAAGAAACAAACTTAAAATTATAATTAAAAAAGAAAAGTCAGGTTATTCATTTTTCATGTGGCATTCTTACATTTAAATCCTGGCAACTGTCATAATAACAAGCAAGGACACATAAGTGTAAATTTAAGGTTTCTGTTACAGAAAGCAGGATTAGTGTGAAGTCCAATTAAAGAAAATTATGACTTACAGAAATTGGGTTAATTCCATTCCAGAAATCCTGGATTTAGACAAACCTGTGTTTTTGGAACAAATTCAACTACAATTGCATGATCCGTGAGGCCAAAAATGAAAATAATTCGCAGTTGTGATGTGAAATTTTGCATACAAGTTGATAAATATTTTGTATGTCTTTATTTGTAACTTAGACAAAGCAATATAATATTACTGTTACATTATTGATAATAACAGTGATGGTTTGATGGTTTAAGAACCCCCCTTTTAGGAATGAGTTTCTTTGTAATTTTACAACAGGGTTGGGGGAAATGCCTCAAACAAGTTTGACCAATATTTCACTGCTAAAGTCTCTCAGTCAACCCTCACAGGAAAGCCAGACTGCCTAACTGCCAAGCTTTAGTTGAACACTTGGTTTGGAGGGCAAGTGTGAGGCTATTCTGTTCGCCCATTGGTCTGAAGTATGGCGGTTTGGAATTGGCTTGTATCAAAAGCTTTTAAGTACTATATGATGCCCTATTGGCTTTAGGGGTTGGACAGAAAACCTATACATTTGCTTGCTTTACCCAGCTCTCTCACTCTTACCAAACTGATGAAAGACCATCTCACACCATGAACTGAAAAGGACAACACAATGAAGAGCACAGCTCAGCAGCCATATTGAGACAGGCATGCGGCCTGTTCTGAAGAAAGCACAATGAAATATTATCAATAATACATTATTTAAATTGTAACTTAACTCCTACTTGTTTTTACTACACCTTATTGCCTGAGGTTATAAATGTAGAAAGGAAGGTGGGGAGAAGTTATATGGTACAATACCTTATAAGCAGTGGTAAGTCTGTGATTTGAGGCATTCTAACAAAGGCTACATATTAAGGGGAAAGTAGAGTAATATATCACTCTACCAATACAAAACAAATGGCGTAGTTTGGAAGGATTTTGGGGTGACCATGTTTTACACCCTGTTTGCAAATACTGTTTTGATGTATATGTGTGTTTATGTATGTGAATTTTAGGGTACCCAGTGTACAAATGCGGTGGAAGTAAAACATTGTTTGGTTGCTGAATGGAATATAACCAACAAAGTGTAGAGACTTCATGTGTGTCGCGAGAACACCCGCATGTTTGTTAGTGCTGGTGGTAGTGAGTCCCTCATTGAAGTGCTAGGGAGTGGTGGGACATGCATGCGTTATTCATATGGCACTTATTCGTTTAGGATCTTTGTGTATGTACGTGTATGTTTGCTTACAGGAGCAAAAGTAGGCCAACCCATAACAAAGTTGGCAAATTGTATTAGAGTAGCATTGTTGACTCAGAAATGCCTAAATTCATATTAAAAGCAGCCAGTGGAGTGGCAGGGGCAAGCAGGCTAAAGCTAGGAAATCGAAACCTATAGTTCAGGTAGAGAAAGCAGAAGCTGAGCTGAGCATGCCACAAAATGGAAGGGGGCTGGAGGATTAAAAGCAAGAAAACAGAAATCTGGTATAAAGAAGACAGCTGCTGTTATAAGAGGTTTACTATCTTGCATTATTGGTAATAAGGAAGATCAGTATGAAAAAGAAAATAAAGCAGTTGAAAGTGAAAGTTGTGGAATGTTGTATGAAAATTTTGAGAGATGTAACAGTTGGTTTGAAAAATGTGAAGTGTTAGTATGTAGAACACCCACTGCTAAAGTGGAAACCAGAGAAAGCAGGGGAAAAAAGGAGAGTAAACTGCCCATGGTGAAAGTTAGGGCAGTAGTAACAGGATCTGACTGGAACCCTAAAACATGGGTGTGTGACTTACCTGAGACAGATGAGTGCTCAGAAAAAGAGTGGGAATGTGAGTGTGAGGAAAAGGACAGGCATGAAAGGAAGGGAAAACAGAAAGTGTGTTTTCTTCCATTATTCTCCACTGCACCACAATCTCCAGGAAATTCTGAGGTCTGTCCAGGATTTAAAGAACATGCGACACTGAAATATTTAGCCACTGTTAGAAAAGGCAACCAGTGCTGTACTGAAATTTGATTTGGGAAAAAGAAATCAGATAGAAGGCAGAGAAGCTGGAGAGTTTGAATGGCAATTGTTGGCCGAAGAGCATGAAATGGATAATGGAATATGGGTACTGACTAAAGAAAGTGCAGAAATAAAACAACAAAGTGTGGAAATGAAAGAAATGCAATTGCTTGTGTGTGAACGGTCTGAAAGTACTAGTGCAAGAATGACTGAGTTGGAAAGAAAGTGCACCAGTTTGGAAGTTGGTTTGAATGAAACAGGACAAGCCAAAAAACAAAGGATGGGAGATGGTACAGCAGGAAGGTTTACAAGCTCAGGCAGCAAACCAGGAATGCACAGGGGTGTGAGTGTCCTAACAGCTCTGCTAGGCCCAGCAGTAATTAAAAAGCACACAAACTTAGGTTCAATAATTCGAAACCTGACAGCCTGTGAAACTCCATGCAGTAAAATGGAGAAAAGTGGGCTGGTCTTGAGTAAAGAACACAGGTCAGTTTTAGGAGAGATGCTAGATTTGGCACTTGGATTTTGGAGAGGTTTTAGCCCACACTTTCAGGTAGCAGTACTACCATACAGTAAAAAAAAAGACACACAGGCATTGACAAAAAAATGTAAGGGTAGTGCAGGAAGACAGGAAAGGGAAAATAGTTATTTCTGTTTCATTCTCCTGATCAGTCAGCCCCCCACAGGAAAGCAAGGCTGCCTAACTGCCACTCTACCAAGACAAAACACTCGCTAATCCTGCTTAGTGGAACAGGATCATGTGGTGTTATGGGTCCACAGCTCTCCCAGCAAAGGCCAGCAGTTTTAATTAAATAAT
Source organism: Erpetoichthys calabaricus (assembly GCF_900747795.2). Classification (NCBI taxonomy): domain Eukaryota; kingdom Metazoa; phylum Chordata; class Cladistia; order Polypteriformes; family Polypteridae; genus Erpetoichthys; species Erpetoichthys calabaricus. Next base: position 108,240,521 of record NC_041402.2, on the reverse strand, counting down.
CACCGCGCTCGCAGCTTAGGAGGGGGCGTGGTGACTGTAGCGAGCCACAGGGCGATCTGCGGTGTGGGCGTTTCTCACCTAAGTGCACAGGTGAGAGACTGCCCACATCCGTGATTGTTCCTGTAGCTAATGGGCTGCAGCTGCCATGTCCTCTCTGCATATATAGAGAAGCCCGAGATGGTTGGGGAGAGAAGAATAAGAAAAGAAAGGAAAGAGCACGGGAGGTTGTAGAAGAAAGCAGGAAGCAAGAGAAAAAGAGAGTGCGCCGGTGCGAGTGATTGAGTGAGCGAGCTTGAACAGGCTCGCAGCAGCTGAATAGGCAACCTGGGTGTTAGGCCGACATCCCAGGCGTAGTAGTTGTTGTCGCTCCTGCAGAGTTGTATGAAGGACGGGAGTGATTGGAAGGTGGATGATTCTCCACGGATGGCCACGGGAGTCAGGACTTGGGAACGTGGTATCCTCCACGTGAGAGCCTTGGCCGTTGGAAGGATTTCCCAGGTCACTGTCAGGGGGAGCCGACGGGAGCCAAGGATCGGAAAGGCGACTGATAGTAGCAGTAGCAGAAGTAGGTAGAAGGCCAGCTGCAGAAAGAGCGTCTCTCCTGTTGAGCAGCCCAGATGGGAGTAGCAGGGGAGCCGCCAGGGTAACTGAAGAAGCATCGGGCTTGTCACTTGTTTTAAAGACTGCTTCCTGTTGAACGTTTTAACCTCGTTTTAAAGGATTGTTGTTTTGTGTATTTTAACCTCCACGTTTCATTTAATGGATTATTTATTTATTGGACATTGCACTGCTGCACTTTATTAGAACACTGTTTTGGATTGCTGTGTATAAAAGCACTTAGCACTTTTAAACCATCCCCTTGCTCATTGTTATTGCCTCACTGTCTAGCTCATCGGTGACATTACCGACGGTGTTGGGTTCAAGGGCTCCCTAACAGAAGATGGGAGCATGGAGCCGAACCCGCATCGTCACAGATCAGGATTCACCTCTTCCAGAAAGAAAGATTTGACAAAATCCAGATCATTTACTGGGGCAACCAATGCTCTGAAACTAACCTGCAAAAGAGTAGGATTTAACATGAAGGATTAAAGATTTGAGGTTGCAGCAGGACATCCAGTTCAAAGTTCGTAAGTGTCCTGTCAGAAATGCACTATTTAACAAGCAGAAAAAGCTGACAGTGTCCCTTCCTGAACAAGCAATTGAGAATCATAACTCCTTTGTCAAATTTTGTCCAGATAAACGTAATTTGACAACTATTGGACATTCCACCATGCCCAGCGGAGTTTCTGCATGAACATTATCATTGTACCTGTACATCTGAGGATTTAATTAATCTAAGCAACCTTCTAAAACATGACATGCTCAGAGCTAACACATTGTGGCTTTGAGCTCACATCAATGAAAATAATCAACATTTCCCTTATTTTTTTAGGGCAGCTTTTAACACAATACTAAAAATGCCCAAGCGATTGCAAAAGTGTACCTAACTTTGAAGCAGTGTCTGTACATACGCGTGCACACACAACGGCCTGTGTTCCCTAAACAGAAATAAATACCCACCGTCAAAGTGGAAATCCACAGGTTTGCAGGTAAGGGCAATTGAATTTAAATAAATGTGGCACTTCTGAGCAATAACAACTATTTAATAGACTCACTGGTAAAACAAGCTGCTCACCTTTATCCCGTCTGTGGAGTCCCTCGCCCTTTAAAGAAATGCCTCTAAGGATTCCCCTCTTCAGCGGGTGGCTATACCTGATAATGCTTATTAATGCAGTTTCAATTCAGGGTTTTCTGATATCTATACTAATAAAAGGCAAAGCCCTCACTGACTCACTCACTCACTCACTCACTCACTCACTCACTCACTCACTCACTCACTCACTGACTGACTGACTGACTGACTCACTCATCACTAATTCTCCAACTTCCCGTGTAGGTGGAAGGCTGAAATTTGGCAGGCTTATTCGTTACAGCTTACTTACAAAAGTTAGGCAGGTTTCATTTCGAAATTCTACGCGTAATGGTCATAACTGGAACCTCTTTTTTGTCCATATACTGTAATAGAGTGCAGCTCAATGGCCGTGGGAGGCAGAGTTGCGTATCGCGTCATCACAGCCTCCCACGTAATCACGTGAACTGACTGTGAACGCAGTACGTACAAAACAAGGAAGAGCCCCAAAGAGCGCTGAAGAAAACATTCATTACACAATTGAGAAGGCAGCGAAACAATAAGAAGCGAGCGAGTGACACATACAAGCATATTCATAAGTGCAGCTACTGCGGAAACAAAGCACAGTGTAAACCATAAGTTTAAATTAAGTTTATAGAAACGCTCCCGCTGCCGTTTGCAATACCATATTCGCGACATACAAGTTTAATGAGAAGACACGAGGTATAAACGAGACTTTGGATCACTTTGTAACGGAGTTAAAATTGCTGTAGCGAGAAACTTTAAAGTGCCGGGTCTTAGCTAACATTAAATAAAGCCGTGGACAAGAGCCCCACAGAGCGCTGAAGAAAACATTCATTACACAATTCAGAAGGTAGCGAAACATTAAGAAGCGAGCGAGTGGCGCATACAAGCATATTCATAAGTGCAGCTACTGCAGAAACAAAGCACGGTGTAAACCGTAAGTTTAAATTAAGTTTATTGAAACGCTCCCGCTGCCGTTTGCAATACTATATTCGTGACATACAAGTTTAATGAGAAGACACGAGGTATAAACGAGACTTTGGATCACCTTGTAACGGAGTTAAAATTGCTGTAGCGAGAAACTTTTAAATGCCGGGTCTTAGCTAACATTAAATAGTTCATAGACCTACAAAAGGTTGCCATTGATTTGAGGCAAGATTGCTTTTCTCCTGTACAACTATACGTTGCATTCTCAACAGTAAGCTTGCACGGCTTGGTCATACTGTATTACAACCGGAGTGGTGAACTAGCAACATGGTATACAAACAGAACTATAACAATCGTGATAAACGAACAATAAAACAGCGGAGAACCCGTGGATTAAGTAAAAAGGCTGCTTCCTTGGCAAAGCAAGGAAAAAGGATGACCTTATATGGCATTCGTTTATAAAACAGCGGAGAAGCTGTGTAAAGTCTGCTTCACAAAAAAACAGCACAGCGTCTTATATGAGCAGGCAGTCAGCTAAAGAAGGGAATCAATAAATAACTATAATCGTAATAAACGAACAAAAAATAGCGGAGAATCTGCGGACTACATAAAGGAAATGGGTACCTGAACAGAAAAGTGAGTCTCAAATAACTACACAATAACTATAACAATCGTAATAAACGAACAATAAAACAATACAGAACCGCTAAGCAAGGAGAAAGGACGGCCTTATATGGCGTTCGTTTATAAAACAGTGGAGAGGCTGTGTAAAGGCAGCATCACAAAAAAACAGATCCTTAACAAATTATTATTGGTATATTTTCCCTCAATTTAAAAAGGTTTTCTTTTCTTCTTAATAAAAATTTAAAAGCAGTACTTCGCGTGATTTGGCTATTATATATATGTGAATGTATGTATGTATATATGTATGTATGTCTATATATATATATATATATATATATATATATATATCTATATGTAGATATGTATATATATATGTGTATATATATATGTAGATATGTATATATATATGTGTATATATATGTAGATATGTATATATATGTAGATATGTAAATATGTATATGTATATATATGTGTGTGTGTGTATGTATGTGTATATAAATATATGTATGTGTATGTATTGTAGAAGAAGAATGTTCTCCTCAGCACTATGTGTTTCTTTGTGTTTGTAAAACTATTTTGTAACTTGCCAGTGAGAGACGCTTTGGCTTATGAATTAACAAAAAATATGTTATTCCAGGGTTCAGGAGAAATAGTGTCCACTATGAATAAAATGTAAGCTGTTTCTTGTTTTTCCTTTGCTCAGAGTGAATGTTTCAGGGACAAGGTCACAAGGCTGCAGAACTGTACATGTAGTTTATGCAAAGGTGTCTCTCCTGTGCTTAGCTTCCAAAACACAGATAATGCTTAGCTCAACAGACATATTGTTTAACTTTACTGTTATGATAAGGATGTTCTTTCTGTCTTATTAATCATGAGATGCTGAAGTATAAAAAACCCCTCCTGGCTTTTGCTCGGGGTTCAATTGAGCTTTGCGGCTATAGGTTATACTCTTTTGAATCTCTACTTACTGCGACTCCAAATGAATAAATAAACGAGAATTGAGAAAATATTATCTGTCTGCTTTTCAGTGTGCATTTTTCGTCCACAGTTTTTGGCGCTCGAACGTGGGGCAGGTGACGGGCAGACGACTCCCTGGGCGGGTTCGTCCAAGTGGACCGATTTCCGGGATCGAGGACCAGCTCCGGTAAAAGTTAGGACTGGCCAACCTTGGGCGTTTTCCTGCGTGGGGAGTCGCTGACCTCCTCCTGACCGAAACGAAAAGCAACTGGACGGGATTTTTCCAGGCAGGCAGAAGGAGTCGCGGTGAGTAGATTCGGGGGATTCCCGTTGGTTTGACTGGTGTGCTGGAAGAAATAGAAGTATACGGGGAAAAGAAAAAAGAAAATAATAATAAAAGAGAATAAAAAATAAAAAAGCATGCTAAAAGAATAGAGAATTATACCGTATCGACTTTGAAGGGTTTTAGGGATTCATAGAGAGTGACGGCACAGTGTGAATGCTAGTAAGTCATCACTTAAGAATTCGAGTAGAAAGGACCGAGTGGCACGTTCCTATATTAAGAGGAATAGGGGTGAAAGGGGCAGTTAGAGTACGTGTGAAATTTGAAGAGGGGAGGTTGATTTCCACTTGTCAACTGGTTGATTCCGGGGACGACAAGTGGAACGAGAAATAATCGGGGATTGGGTTGCTCTCTATTGAAGGCCTGCCGCTTACTATGGGAAATTGTAATGGCACGCCAGTCAAACAGGTCCCCCAGGGTCCTCAAAACTTAATGTTAGAAGGATTGTTTTCGGAGAATCACCAGGCTCCAAGCACGTCCGCGGGATTTAAGGGCGGGTCCCCTAAAAAGTTTATAGAAAAGAAAACTGGGTTGGATTTTACAAAGGCATGTAGGAGGTGGAATAAACAGAGCGGTGGGAAATGGCCAATTGAAGGCACGTGTAATCTATGTGAAATACAAGAAATTAGAAAGATATTGTGCATAAATACACAGGGCTGTTGCAAAGGAGGACCCTACCGAATGGACATGTTTGATAGATGGGAACTAATAATTAAAGATCGCACATTGGAGGCTATACAGAAACAAAATGAGTTATTAGCTGCAGAAGTTAAAACACGGAAAGAAAAAGAGGAATTATTGATAGCTTTACAGAAAGTGCAAGCAGATTCAGGACCACAACTGGATGAGAGGCGGAAAAAGAGCGAGAAAAAAGATCCGTTATTTCCCGTATTTGCTTCTGCACCATCCACATGCCATCCGGAGCCCCCACCTCCTCCAGCACCCTCTGCTCTAGAATTAAAAAGCGATCCCTCGGGATTCGACTTTTTTGATCAAGGATATATTTATGATCCTTCCTTACACACTGATGCAGGGGATGACAAAAGTAACACAATGGGCGCGGGGGTTGAGTTTCATGATCCCAGATCTTCTGTTTCACAACGCACCAGAAGTCGAACCCTTATCCACTCACCATCCTTCCACTCCCCATTCAGACCCTCTAAAACCCCCTACCCTCTATTTTCATGCCCTTTAATTGAGATTCCAAATCCACGACATGATCCTACAATCCCTGCAGGAGCTAATAATCCCACTACTGTACTGATACAGCGTAACTGGGATATTCAAGAGCTGAAAGACGTTGTTTCTGAATTGCCTGATCCCAAAGTTGTTGGTGGGTTAACATTCGTGGACCAGCTACAGCGGCTAGATGATATGTATAAACCCAGTGCCGCAGAGTGGACCCAGGTGCTACGAAGAAAACTGGGCACCACTTGGGCCACTGTTAATCGGGGACAGCACAACGGAGTACCCTGGCAATGGAATGAGGCATTGCCTCGAGGACAAAACAATGACGATGCTTTCCTTGTTCAGTGGGAGTGCGTGAAAACGCTGATTGAGGAAAAATATAAAAAGGTCACTGACTGGTCCCTTATCTCCACTGCAAAACAGAAGAAAGATGAAACGGTAGATGAATGGGCACATCGTGTTCAGGATTTGATGACGAACCATTCTGGTTTAGACAATCCAGACGACCGTATCAAAGCTTCAGTTCCTCCTTTTGTTTCAGGACTGAGAAGTGATATTCAGAATAAAGTCCGCACTTCTTGTATTAGCTGGGAGTGTGCCAGTTTCGACGAAGTGAAACGACATGCAGAGCACGCCGAACGGCAGACAAAGCAAAAGGAGTCAGACACACAGCTTAAGCTGATTGCAGCACAAATGAATTATTATACAGGTGGAGCCATCCCAGGCAGAGGTCGGGGACGAGGAGGATTTTTCCGGGGACTAGGGCGTGGACGGGGTCGAGGTCGCGGATATATGCTACCTAATTCAAGTGGATCGCCTTCTTGGCCACCTCCCCCTCCAGATTCAAATGCTGCACATTATGCCTGTTACAGTTGTGGTGAACTTGGACATTTCCGCCGTGATTGTCCGCATGGACGCCGTCCCCCTCCTCCGTTGCCTGCACCTGAAGACATTCCTTATTCCTAGGAATTCGCAGGGACCCCCAGCCACTTTCTTCAGTTGCCTTTGCTCACTCACAACTCTGAAACGGATCCATTATTGACTCTGTTAGTAAATGGCACTGAAATTATCTTTCTTGTGGACACGGGAGCTACGCGCTCCACCCTTTCACTAACGGAGGTCCCTGCCTCGAACGACACTGTGACTGTACTCACTGCTTCTGGACAACCGCATGTTTTGCTGGTGTCAAAACCTCTTCGAGTTCAGTTACATTCCGGTGGTTCCACATTGACACACCGATTTCTTTTGAATCAGCTCTGTCCAGTTAACCTCTTAGGACGGGATCTCATGACAAAATTTTCTCTATCCATTACTATGACGGCACAGGGATTTTTCTGCTCCTCTCCCAAGTTACTGTGCCAACTCGCCCCCCGCCCCAAACCCTCATTTGCAGCTTGGACTTTGACTGTTTCCTTGCATAACATCCTCCTCGACGCCCTTCACTCTGTTCCCTCCTGTTTATTTCCCTTCTTCCAGGTCCCTGACACCCTCCATTGTACTGCCCAATATTTCCCTGCAGAGGTGGACACCCCATGGCTAGAATCTTTTCTTTCTTCAGGTACCTGCCCCGAAACCCTTCACATTCCCTGTATTTTTATTTCATCAGCACACGCTGCTGCCTCTGTTCATCTCACATGCTCACAAAACATTTTTTATCTAGGTGGTTCAGTCCCCCATGTTTCTCTGGCCAAATCTAGCACTGCACACTGGGTAGATATTGGGGAATGGGTGGGGCAATGTCTTAATAGAACGGACTGGCTGCACGTTGCTCCAGGTATCTTTGATACCTCGGATCATTTAATAACTAAAGTTGTGCTTCAAACTGATTTTTTAGTACATCGTGTGCTGTGCCGTCCTTCCGTTTCTCTTTTTTCATTGCAAACCACCTCTCTCCCTTGGCTCTCTTCCCTCCCTGATTCCCTTTGGTCCCAAGGGAAGAATGATTTTGGTAGGATAGCCCATTGTGAGCCCCTGATGATTCACCCGAAATCTTCCTTCCGCCCGTACCGTGCCCAGTATCCTTTGTCCCCAGAGGCAGAGGCTGGCATTGCCGCTGTACATTCTGAACTCGTGAGGCGAGGAGCGATTATTCCAATTACATACTCTCCGGTCAACTCCCCCATTTTACCTGTAAAAAAGGCTGATGGCTCATGGCGTTTTGTTCAAGATCTACGTCAAGTTAACTCTGCGGTTTTTCCTAGAACACCTATTGTTCCTAATCCTTCAACTATTCTTTCCACGATACCCCCGTCTGCCCGGTACTTTTCTGTTATTGACCTTGCTAACGCTTTCTTTTCTATTCCCGTTCACCCTGATTCTCAATTCTGGTTTGCTTTTACCTTTCAAAACCGCCGCTGGACCTGGACCGTCATGCCTCAGGGATATACTGAAGCCCCTTGTGTTTATGGCCAAGCACTTGCTCAAAATTTAGAAGGCTTTTGGCCAGAAAGAGACAGTGTATTGATACAATATGTAGATGATATACTCTTATGTAATTCGACTAAAGAAGACTGCGCCCGTGACACTGAAAACTTGTTATTTTTTTTAGCAGAAAATGGCCATAAAATTTCTAAGGCAAAACTGCAGTTAATTCAAACAACTGTACGATATCTAGGTCATGACATTTCTTGTGGTACCAGAGCGCTCTCTAGCGATCGCATTAACACCGTTCAGAAGCTTCCCAGACCTGTCACAAAACAACAGGTTATGTCTGTATTGGGCATTTTTGGATACTGCCGGCAATGGGTTTTAAATTACACTGAACTGGCACAGCCGTTACAAAATTTGGCGAACACCCCTGGCCTACCTCTTTATGGCCAGGTACAATGGACTGTGCAAGCTGAGAAAGCTTTCTGCACTTTAAAGAGTGCTCTTTTGTCCGCGCCTGCATTGGGTCTGCCTGACTATTCTCGTCCATTCACTCTGTTCGTGGACGAAAAGGGGGGATTTATGAATGCAGTTTTAACGCAACTACATGCAGACAAACAAAGGCCAATAGCCTATTTTTCGAAAAAATTGGATCCTGTAGCTACAGCTCTTCCACCTTGCCTTAGGGCTGTGGCTGCTACAACTGAAGCTGTACTGGCCAGTACGGATATTGTGCTCATGAGCCTCCTAACAGTAAAGGTACCTCACGCCGTTCATTCTATTTTAGTACAGGCTAAAACCTCACATCTCACAACTGCAAGAGCAATACACTATCAAAATGTACTCTATACTTTGTCCAATGTCACTGTTGAAAGATGCTCTACCTTAAATCCAGTCACTCTTCTTCCAACTGAAGAAGACGGAGAGCCACATGACTGTCATGATGAAATAGCTAAAGTTGTAAAGCCTAGACTAGACCTACATGAAACACCGTTAGATATTGGAGAATTAATTTTTGTGGATGGATGTTCTTTGCGATTGGAAAATGGAACACCCTCGACCAGCTATGCAGTAGTGAAAGGTGGCCACCTGCTGGAAGCAAACCGAATTTCATCAAATTTAAGCGCGCAGGCAGCTGAATTGATAGCTATCACCCGAGCATGCCAGTTGTCTGAAGGGAAAATTATAACAATCTATACGGATTCCAGATATGCTTTTGGAGTCTGCCATGATCATGGAGCCTTGTGGAAATTAAGAGGATTTAAGACCAGCGCTGGCAAACCGATCCAACATCAAAAACTGATTGAATCCCTCTTAATAGCTATAACTAAACCATCAAAGTTAGCGATCGTTAAATGTCAAGCTCACACAGGAAAACAAGATCCTGTCAGCAAAGGAAACGAATTAGCTGATCACTTTGCTAAACAGGCTGCATATAATAACACACCAATCTCTTTATTCCAACAGAGAAATAACCAGGACCCTGATAATCAACTTGTTTCTTTACAGAGTGCAGCCACGGACAGAGAAAAAAGAACATGGTCCAAAGAAGGGTCCCTCTCTGATGGAGTCTGGACCCATAGGCAAACTAACAAACCTTTCCTCCCAAAGGCTTCTTTCCCAGGTATGGCAAAAATCGCTCATGGTCTAGACCATGCTGGAAGGGACGCCATGATTCAGGATGTTGAAAAACACTGGGAAGCTGCAGGCTTCTCTACATATGCAGAGCAGTTCTGCAGGCGCTGTGCATTATGTCAAAAGTTTAATGTAGGGAAAGGCACCCAGGTAAGTCCCGCCGTTACACCTAATCCGATGGGTCCGTTTGAACACCTTCAAATGGATTTCATTGAACTAACTCCGTCTAAAGGTTACCGTTTTTGTTTAGTAATTGTTGATGTGTTCTCCCGATGGGTAGAAGCTTTTCCTGCTAAACACGCTGATGCTAAAACTGTAGCTAAAGCTTTAATCAAAGAAATTATTCCTAGGTGGGGCATACCACAGAAATTACAAACTGATAATGGCACTCATTTTGTGAATTCCATTATAAATGAACTTACTGCCTGGCTCCAGATAAATGTGCATCATTATTGCAAATACCACCCCCAGAGTGGAGGCATTGTGGAACGGTGCAATGGCACCCTAAAATCTAAATTAGCCAAAATCTGTGAGCAGACAAATTTATCCTGGCCGGACGCTTTACCTCTGGCCTTAATGGGATTGAGGGGTAGAACACACCGGCAATTAGGACTGTCGCCGTTTGAAATTCTGACCGGACGACCCATGCCTGTGGGCATGGTTATGGGAAATGTTAACCTGCACACTGTGGACAATGATCTTCTATCTTGTCTTACAGGTCTCCGAGCTTCTCTGAAAGAAGTCCACGAGCAGGTTAACCAGGCCTGGAGGACTAATCTTCCATCTAAAGACACGCCGATTCCCTTAGGCACTTGGATCCTCGTCCGTGACACTCGGAGGAAACATTGGCATCAGCCGAGGTGGAGAGGACCGTTCCAAGTTCTTCTGTCCACACCACATGCAGTCAAAGTGGAAGGATTGCCCGCCTGGATTCACGCCTCACATTGCAAGAGATGGCACCCTTGATTGCTGCGCTCCTATGCTTTTCCATTCCCTTGTCGACTGCCCTGGTCACCTTGACTTTCCCGCTAGGAATCACCACATCACTGCAAGTTGATTTTTGCTCTATTATCGACTGTGGGACTGGTCGACAAGCCCAGTGGACCTGGTCTGACAAATACGTGTGTATGACGGTTTCCAGGTATTATTGGGGAAGTAACTGTGACACCTGGCAATGGGTTTTTGCTAATACTGGACCTGAGGACTGGGGTTATCAGCCTTTTGAGGCCCAAAAGTACGGTTTGAAAAATCGATTTTCTATCATAAAAGGACATGCTTCTCATGAATGTGTCGACAACCATTGTAACCCCTTGATTATCACTTTGAAGAGCCCCTCTCTACACGACTCAGGAACCTATATATTAGGGGCATATGTATCTGGAACTGACCCTTTAGGGAGATTTCTAATTAAGATTGACTATCCTGTTACTAACACCTCTCATTCTCCTGCACACACACCTGTCTCCCCAACTTCTGGTTCAGACTTTTCTTCGGTTAAGATTATGAATATTTCCACCCTTTCATCCACCTTTTCAATTGAAACTGGCTATGGCGATCAGAACCGTTGGTTGCAGTGGGTATTATATTCAGCTAAGCAAGTAAATCAATCTGATTGCTACGCCTGTGCTACGGCCAGGCCACATTTGGCTACTGTCCCTTTCCCTCTTTCTAATATTTCTGACCCTGTTGGTCTTCCTTGTCTCCTTGCCCTTTTTACCTCTCCATCCACACCAAAAGACTCTAACTGCATTACACTTTCTCTCCTCTTCCCCCCCACTCCTCAAATGACTCCCCCGATGTTCCAGTCTCATGAAGGCAATTATACCTGCTTCTCTAATAATTATAGTTCCCCCTTCCGAGGTATTGATGTTGGTCATATCCCTTCTTCCTTCTGTTCCCAGACTTTCCAGGTTAATTCCACCTCATTTAATTCTACATTATCACTTTTCCTGTTGACACAGTCCACTCCGCGTGCTGATATTTGGTGGATGTGCAGTACATTAAAATTACTTGATATTCTTCCCCCTGTTTGGACTGGCACATGCGCATTAACCCAACTTGTTATGCCTTTCCGCCTCCTCCCTTTGAATTCTCCTCGCGTGTCGTCCAGCTCTGGCCGACGTCGCCGACCCCGCTCTGTTGACCCCTCCACATTCTCTCTTCACGGCCCTGGCGTTTACTTTGATTCCATTGGTGTCCCTCGCGGAGTCCCTGATAAATTTAAAGCACGAGATCAAGTTGCTGCTGGCTTTGAGTCTATTTTCCCCCAAATTACAATAAATAAAAATGTAGATTGGATTAATTACTTATATTACAACCAACAGCGTTTCCTGAATTTTACTAAAGAGGCTGTTGAAGGGATACATGAACAGCTTGATAGAACATCCCTTATGACTTGGCAAAATCGATTAGCATTAGATATGCTCCTTGCTGAAAAGGGGGGTGTATGTGCTATGTTTGGTGATGCGTGCTGCACTTACATCCCTAATAATACGGCTCCCGATGGATCAATCACCCGTGCTTTGACAGGTTTAACTGCCCTTTCAAATGAATTAGCTACAAATTCTGGCATTTCTAACCCCTGGGATCAATGGTTTATGTCTACTTTTGGATCCTGGGGCCAATGGCTTAGGTCAGTTTTTATTTCACTTGCCGTTGCTTTTATCATTCTGTTGCTTGTGGCCTGCTGTATAGTCCCCCTAATTAGATCTATTGTGTCCCAGTATTTCACTGCCTCCGTGCCCAAAGCTTATCTGTTACACGACGAATGCATGCTTCCCATTTCTTCCTCCTTTCCTTCCACTCCTTCCCCTTCTCCTACTCTCTCCCGCGTTACTCCTGTATAACCCATAGAAAAAAAAAAAAAAAAAAAAAAAGGGGGGAATGTAGAAGAAGAATGTTCTCCTCAGCACTATGTGTTTCTTTGTGTTTGTAAAACTATTTTGTAACTTGCCAGTGAGAGACGCTTTGGCTTATGAATTAACAAAAAATATGTTATTCCAGGGTTCAGGAGAAATAGTGTCCACTATGAATAAAATGTAAGCTGTTTCTTGTTTTTCCTTTGCTCAGAGTGAATGTTTCAGGGACAAGGTCACAAGGCTGCAGAACTGTACATGTAGTTTATGCAAAGGCGTCTCTCCTGTGCTTAGCTTCCAAAACACAGATAATGCTTAGCTCAACAGACATATTGTTTAACTTTACTGTTATGATAAGGATGTTCTTTCTGTCTTATTAATCATGAGATGCTGAAGTATAAAAAACCCCTCCTGGCTTTTGCTTGGGGTTCAATTGAGCTTTGCGGCTATAGGTTATACTCTTTTGAATCTCTACTTACTGCGACTCCAAATGAATAAATAAACGAGAATTGAGAAAATATTATCTGTCTGCTTTTCAGTGTGCATTTTTTGTCCACAGTATTTATGTGTATATGTATATGTGTGTGTGTATTTATGTGTGTATATGTATGTGTATATATATATTGATATGTGTATATATATATATGTATATATATGTGGATGTGTATATGTATATATATGTATATGTAGATATGTGTATATGTAGATATGTATATATATATGTATATATGTATATGTATATATATGTTTACATAACCTCTTTAACACACTACTTCTCCACTGTGAAGCGCAGGTATTTTGCTAGTCATTAATAATGCAAAAATGGAATACAGTATTTTTGGGGGCATATATCATTTTAAGTAAAGTAATATTGCTGGAGTATATTTTTTACAATACAACAATTTACCACACGAAGTTTATACAGATTTTACCATCTCCCTTTCCTAGGCAGCAGCTGATCCTCTTTTATCGGATGTGCCTATAATCTTCATGCACTACCTCCATAAAGCCTTGCTCTGCTGGCATGAAGATTGTCCACTGTTTTTCAGACTTGTACTCCTTGGTTGATCAACTGTTCAGTGCTTGCAAATTATGCCATTAATGTGCATAAAGCAGGATTAGCCTATCTGGGATTGTGTGAGCCAACTGAAATCCAGTGTTCTACAGCCGGCTAATCCATTCGTAAGAAAGTGCTAAACCAAGCGAAGATTAGTTCTGTGATCCAGGAATAACTAACCACTTTTTCTGTAACAGCCCTAAAATGGCATGTTCTGCATTGTGTAACTATGTCTTATCAGATTAAGTCAATCACAGATCATTGTTCAAACTTTTATTTTCATTGCCTATTTCAAGTTGCAGTTAGGCTCAACAGACTAAAAAGCAAACAGAATAGCTAGAATCTGCAGCGTGTTGCAAACCATTTTACATTTCTTCTGTACATATAGAACTGCTGCTTAAAACATGAAATAATTAATTAACTGCTCCTTGTTAAAACAAAAACAAATATAATGCAACAACAAACACTTTTAGAAAGCTGGGTGAAGAGAACAAGATTTATGAAAAAGTTTGGCTCATAGGCAAAATCAGATGTATTGCAAAACATTTTGCACCCAAAGAATTGGTTCCTCCAGTACGAGAAAGAGAGAGAGCACTATGCTTTCTAATAGAAAACATTTAGAATCCAATCTCCCAATACTTGAACATTAAATTAACTAGTCACACACACAATACAAGTAGCAAACAAAAGAGACACAACGCGAACAATGCTGAAACAATGAGTACTGGACAGAGATGAGGATCTGGATGTGCCAGGAGGCTACAATAGGGTATGCCATTGCCTATATATCACTTCATTTGCGTACATTCTTCATAGTGCTCGCTGTACGGTAAATTCTAATTTTTCTTTTTGAAACTTTCAGGAATATTTTTTATATTTTCAATCCATGGCTAACTGAATACATAGATTTGGAGATGTAGTTTAAAAGTATTCAGTATTCAATTTCATAAAGTAACTGTATTCTTGAATACATCTTTAAAATGTACCATAAGCTGAATCCTGAATACTTACTTGTGTATTCTGAATATGTAACACTGGTTCTTGTATTCTGGTACAGCCCAACCCTGGTCATACAATTATTTAAAAGACAAACTAATAACTGCAACAAACATTTTGTGTATAAGCTGTTGCATTTAATAATGGTGTTGTATTCACTGTCTCTTATTTATATTATGCTGCCATCACTAGCAGATGGGAGACATGCAAGTAAGAAATTGATTGTTCTATGTACTTTGACAATAATTTGAACTTGAACTAGACAGGTGCCACAGGGAGACAGCAGGTCCTGAATATGATTATGTAGAGGGGGATCCTGAAAGAAGAATTCTCTCAGACTGGAATGGTGACACAGAAGAAAAAGATTCAGAAAAATGGCATCAGTTAAGGACCTGCAAATGGAAAAGACACATTGGTGTGATAACACAGAATCCAGTGGATATTTATTTTCCTTTGGAATTTTCAATATTTCTTTGCCTTTAGCATTACATAGGGAAGTTCGAATTGAGCCCTCAAATATCTTTTTGAATGTACCTTGTTGTCTGCTCTTTGCACAGACATACAGTACTTGTGACTTTTATAAACTGTATTTAAATATGTATTAAGCTGGCATGTGTTCCCACATATAAAAATATTTAGGAGAAGAATACACTATATAAGAATTATGTTTAAGTTACGGGAACAAGGTCCCTTTCAAATCCATCCATCCATCCATTTTCCAACCCGCTGAATCCGAACACAGGGTCACGGGGGTCCGCTGGAGCCAATCCCAGCCAACACAGGGCACAAGGCAGGAACCAATCCTGGGCAGGGTGCCAACCCACCGCAGCCCTTTCAAATGTAAAATATAAAATACTGTACAAAACCAGATAGAGCTGAAGGTCAAAAATATGATGCTTTTATAAGATACAATGTTTTGGTTACTGAAAGTAGCACAGAAATGATACCAGAGGCTAATATTACTAGTTCACTGGTCCTTCTTACTCTTGAATATGCTACATATAATTGGCCATGATTAAAACATTCCTGCCATAAATCAATTCCTGTCTTTCCTGATCAATGCAAAATTCAATTCTACAGGAAACTGTATTGTTTTGAATAATAATACATGGATGAGTGCTGAATGTGGTTTTGTTGCTTTCCATTTTTTACATTTTTCTGATCTTTTTCTTGTTTTTCTAGTTTTAGCCATTTGTTGTGTAAGTTCAAATTGATTTTATGCAATGTTATTTTCTTCAAATAAAATAAAATAAACAAATATATGTTAAATAATGTAAATTTTGAGTATTTACGTCTACCAGCCTTGCTGGGATAGGTTCCAGCTTTTCTTCAATGGCAAATGAAACTCAGGATAAAGTAGGTTAGGTGTCCTTTAGTGTGTAGAAAGGCACCTACAAATAAATAAAATGTATTATTATTAGAAAATGAGATTATATTATTATTATTATTATGATAAGGATTTTCATTTGTTTACATTGTTCACTCAAGCATTACCTTTTATTTTTATTTATTTGCACGATCAAGCTCTTTTTGTTTCCATAGCCAAACAGTAAAGTTCTAACACTAAATCATATTTTGCTTTATCTTTTTACAAAAAGCAGAGACTTGGCTACACATTTAGGGGAGCCACGCAATGAATTAAATGTTTGAAATGCTTATATTATATGCTAAAATGCAACATGCACCCCTCACACATACAGTACCTCCTTTAACCAAGAGGCCAGGAATTGGATTAAATAGTTTTGAGAAAAGAATTATATGTAAAAAAGAAATGGAATACAAATCTATGTTTAATTGAATCTTATCTATAAAATACCAAAAATCAGCTTTTTCTGTGTTATGAGAAAAATAATGGGAGCCATGTGACTTTCAGCATACAATATTTGTAAGGTTTTTACTAAAGGCTATAATTATTGGTAGGCAATGTGGTGTAACGGTTAAGAGTTTGGACCTATAGCTTCAAACTGCCACTGACACAATGTGGCTATAAGCAAGTCACTTCACCTATCTGTACTCCAATTGGAAAAACAACTGAAATGTATTCAATTGCATGTCAAATGTTGTGAGCTCCCTTGGATAAGGGCTCCAATCATATAATAAATAGTAATAATATTGTTAGGTTACTGGAGCTGCTTATTCTTGAACATGCTATATACAATTGCCTATGAGTAAAATATGTCTGACTTAGATTAATATTTGCCTTTTCTAGTGACTTGACTTTTGTTGATAGTCATTGCAAAACACAATTTTGTAGGAAAGTTTATCCTTTTGAATTGAAATGGGCAGTCAGTAGGAATAATGTGAAATTTTAGAGTTTATTATTACCATTATTAGATGTTTACAATTTTGACTTGTTTACATTGTTCACTCAAGAATATCTTTGTGTATTTTATCAGTTGTATGATCAGGCTTGTAATTTTTTTTGCCATAGCCACAGGCAAACAATAACGCTCTAACATATTACTTTAAAATTTTACAAAAATTATTTATTTCACTATCTGGCTATTCAACTGTTATCTTTACTCTCTGTACATACTTCAAAATGTCATAGCAGGGATCATAAATAGAAATAAGCTTTTGATAGCTTACAGGTATGGATGTAATGAATGTTACACTACTGTTTGCTGAATAGATTTTTATTCAGACTGAATTTTTGTATATAATAGTAACCTTTAATCCCAAATTAAATTCATATTTTCTTTGGTAATTAGTTTCTGGTAAAATGCACATCTATTAGTTATGTAATGTATATATAAACAATGGCTTAACAAAAAAAAAAAAATTCACTCCTGTCAAAACTTTTAGGAGTTCTTTATAGATTTGAGGGTGCTGAATCTCATGTAGCAGCACAATTGTGCTATCACATCTAGTTTTTGAGAGATGCAGGTTTAAAATGTATAAACAAAACACTATTTTAAAGAAAAAAACATAAAATTTTAAAATGAACGATTTAGACTTAGAAAAAGTATACATTTCACTTAAAGTATACATTATTACTTACAAAAAGTAGTCACTTGGTAGTTCTTATCTTCTTACTCTTCTTCTCTGAAGATGTTTCATCATGGAATGACCAACAACTGTCTGCTAACACAGATTTACTTTACTTTCCATTATAACATCTCACCAATTGAGTGATGTGTTAGTGAGACCTCTCCCCATGTTCAGAGACTACTCCCATTTTCTCTGGGAAGAAAATCAAAATTAAAGTGTAGGAAATAGATTTTTTAAAGACGTGTTGCATTGAAGTGCTAGGTAGGAAGAGAGAAGGTCCTCAACTTGTTCCTCATAGTTTTCCCCCTTTATATTCCCAACAAAATTGTGGCACAGTTTTTTTTTTTTTTTTAATAAAGGAAGTTTGTGTATTATTTTACCACTTGCTTACCTGTTACCTGGCCAAGACAATGGATGACTCAACCTGACCCTGCATAATTTGGTAAAAATCATTTATAGAACTTTCTCCCTTCTGGACAATAAAAAGGCATATTCCTAACCCTCTAAACACACATTCCTGGCTAAACTGAAGGTATAAGAATAGAGAAAATAATATTGATTGAGAGAAAAATATTTGATTTTGAGTTGTTTACTCCTTTTATTTTTAAGAATGAGGAAGACTGACATTTTTCAGCTCAACAAATAATATTTTGAGCATGAAAAACTCTTATACCATAAAACAAACATAATTTAAAAAAATGATTTCAATTTATTTCAAAATGCAGTTTGTCACTGAATCCAGTATCTTGCCGAAATCATCTGTGTCAGAGAAATTCCAATTTCAGAAATGGACCTAGCACATCTAAATCTATAAAGTCCACCGATCTGTCCTTGGAGGATTTGATGCAGAAAACTGTAAACTGTCTTAATTTGACAATAACATTAGCACACTGAGACAGCTAAAAGAGAAGGTTGCTATACAAGAATAAAGTAAAAATGAATTAAAAAAAAGAAACTCAATACAGATGTACATCCTATAAATGTATTTATGTTATACTGTATTTTTTAAAGATAAAGTTATTAAATATGTCGGGCACATTTCCAGTTTTAGAGCATTTGAATTGCTTGTTTCTCCTACCTTAACAATTTAAAATAATCAAAACTAATCTTAAAGAATATAAATACAATAATCTAAAAAAAAGATCCCATCCTTTAACTGCCACCTTATCGTGGTGGAGGGGTTTGCGTGTCCCAATGATCCTAGGAGCTCTGTTGTCCGGGGCTTTATGCCCCTGGTAGGGCCACCCAGGGCAAACTGGTCCTAGGTGAGGGATGAGACAAAGAGCGGTTAAACAAACCTCCTATGAAGAAAAACAATTTTGGACGGCGTTTTCCCTTGCCCGGACGCAAGTCACCGGGGCCCCACTCTGGAGCCAGGCCTGGAGGTGGGGCTCGATGGCGAGCGCCTGGTGGCTGGGCCTGCACCCATGGGGCTCGGCCGGGCACAGCCCGAAGAGGCAACGTGGGTCCCCCTTCCCATGGGCACACCACCTATGGGAGGGGCCAAGGAGGTCGGGTGCAGTGTGAGTTGGGTGGTGGCCGAAGGCGGGGACCTTGGCGATCCGATCCTCGGCTACAGCAGCTGGCTCTTGGGACGTGGAATGTCACCTCTGTGAAGGGGAAGGAGCCTGAGCTAGTGCGCGAAGTTGAGAGGTTACGGCTAGATATAGTTGGACCCACCTCGACGCACAGCTTGGACTCTGGAACCAATCTCCTTGAGAGGGGCTGGACTCTGTACCACTCTGGAGTTGCCCCCGGTGAGAGGCGCCAAGCAGGTGTGGGTATACTTATTGCCCCCCAACTTGGAGCCTGTACATTGAGGTTTACCCCGGTGGACGAGAGGGTAGCCTCCCTTCGCCTTCGGGTGGGGGGACGGGTCCTAACTGTTGTTTGTGCGTATGCACCGAACAGCAGTTTGGAGTACCCACCCTTTTTGGAGTCCCTGGAGGGTGTGCTAGAGGGCATACCTTCTGGGGACTCCCTCGTTCTGCTGGGAGACTTCAATGCTCACGTGGGCAATGACAGTGAGACCTGGAAGGGCGTGATTGGGAGGAATGGCCCCCCCCGCTCTGAACCCGAGCGGTGTTTTGTTATTGGACTTCTGTGCTCGTCACGGATTGTCCATAACGAACACCATGTTCAAGTATAGGGGTGTTCATATGTGCACTTGGCATCAGGACACCCTAGGCCTCAGTTCGATGATCGACTTCATGGTCGTGTCGTCGGACTTGCGGCCACATGCCTTGGACACTCGGATGAAGAGAGGGACGGAGCTGTCAACTGATCACCACCTGGTGGTGAGTTGGCTTCAATGGTGGGGGAGGATGCCGGTCAGGCCTGGTAGGCACAAAAGTATTGTGAGGGTCTGCTGGGAACATCTGGAAGAGTCCCCTGTCAGAAGCAGCTTCAACTCCCACCTCCGGCAGAACTTTGACCACGTCCCGAGGGAGGTAGGGAACATTGAGTCAGAATGGGCCATGTTCCGTGCCTCTGTTGCTGAGGCAGCTGACCGGAGCTGTGGCCGTAAGGTGGTCGGTGCCTGTCGTAGCGGCAATCCCCGAACCCATTGGTGGACAATGGCGGTGAGGGATGCCGTCAAGCTTTTTGACCTGTGGGACTAATAGGTACTGGCACGCCAAGCGGAATGCAGCTTCGGTGGTTGCTGAGGCAAAAACTCGGGTGTGGGAGGAGTTTTGGGGAGGCCATGGAGAATGACTTCCGGATGGCTTCGAGGAGATTCTGGTCCACCATCCGGCATCTCAGGAGGGGGAAGCAGTGCAGTGTCAACACTGTATATGATGGGGATGGTTCGCTGCTGACCTCAACTCGGGACGTTTTGGGTCAGTGGGGGGAATACTTCGAAGACCTCCTCAATCCCTCTAACATGCCTTCCAATGAGGAAGCAGAGCCTGGGGATTCGGAGGTGGGCTCTCCCATCTCACCGAGGTGGTCAAAAAACACCTTGGTGGCAGGGCCCTGAGGGTGGATAAGATACTGTCTTGGTTGACACGCCTCTGCAACATTGCATGGATATCAGGGACAGTGCCTCTGGATTGGCAGACCGGGGTGGTGGTCCCCCTCTTTAAGAAAGGGGACTGGAGGGTGTGTTCCAACTACAGAGGGATCACACTCCTCAGCCTCCCTGGAAAAGTCTATTCGGGGGTCCTGGAGAGGAGGGTCCATCAGATAGTCGAACCTCAGATTCAGGAGGAACAGTGTGGTTTTCATCCTAGTCACGGAACAGTGGACCAGCTCTACACCCTTGGCATGGGAGTTTGCCCAACCAGTCTACATGTGTTTTGTGGACTTGGAAAAGGCGTTCGACTGTGTCCCTCAGGGAATCCTGTGGGGGGTGCTCCGAGAATATGGGGTACCGGACCCCCTGATAAGGGCTGTACAGTCCCTGTACAACCGGTGTCAGAGCTTGGTCCGCATTGCCGGCAGTAAGTCGAACCCGTTTCTGGTGAGAGTTGGACTCCGCCAGGGCTGCCCTTTTTTCACCGATTCTGTTCATAACTTTTATGGACAGAATTTCTAGGCACAGCCAGGGCGTTGAGTGGGTCACTGCTTTTTGCAGATGATGTTGTCCTGTTTGCTTCATCAGGCCGTGATCTTGAGCTCTCTCTGGATCGGTTTGCAGCCGAGTGTGAGGCGACTGGGATGGGAATCAGCACCTCCAAATCCGAAACCATGGTCCTCAGCTGGAAAAGGGTGGAGTGCCCTCTCAGGGTTGGGAGCGAGGTCCTGCCCCAAGTGGAGGAGTTCAAGTATCTCGGGGTCTTGTTCACGAGTGAGAGAATAATGGAACGGGAGATCGACAGGCGGATCAGTGCAGCATCCGCAGTGATGCTGGCTCTGCCTTGGTCTGTCGTGGTGAAAAAGGAGCTGAGCCATAAGGCAAAGCTCTCAATTTACCAGTCGATCTACGTTCCTACCCTCACCTATGGTCATGAGCTGTGGGTAGTAACCGAAAGAACAAGATCTGGGCTTTCCCTTAAAGAGTGAGAAGCTCAGTCATCCGGGAGGAGCTCAGATTAGAGCCACTGCTCCTCCGCATTGAGTGGAGTCAGATGAGGTGGCTTGGGTTTCTGATCAGGATGCCTCCTGGACGCCTCCCTAGTGAGGTGTTCCAGGCACGTCTAACCGGGAGGAGGCCCCGGGAAGACCCAGGACACGCTGGGATAACTAAAGCAAACAGGATGCACTTTACCACAATTTAGAGTGGTAGAACAAAGTTTTTGTAAACCTTTCTGAAAACATTTTCACATCATCATTATAGGTATTTGAGTGTATATTGATGGACAAAAATGGCAAATTCATCCATTTAAAATTAAATCCTCACACAATTAAAGTGTGCAGAAAGTGAAGGGTTCTGGATACTTTCTGAATCCACTGCACAATACTTTCAATTAGAAGCATATAAATGAGTAAATTATTGTGCAAAAACGCCTAACCTACTTCTAAGCCAAAATTTTTACACCACAACATTTCTTACTTTATTTACGTAGCTAATGCAGGTAGTAAAAAATGTGCAATACTATATTTACACAAAGCCACATTATAATTTCATAACATTCTCAGACCTGCCTAATCCAACTCAGATTTGCAGGGGGTCAGAGCCTATCCCAGAAGCACTGGTCACAAATCACTGCTGGAATAGAACATGTAAAATTAGAAAATGACTGACCATAGGATTTGTTTGTCTTATTGCTAGACGTATCAAAAAAAAAACAAGCGAGGTGAAGTTGTATGTAGCAAAGCATAATTGTAATATTATAGCAATAACAGAAACCTGGCTAAATAACAAAGATAAGGATGAATATAACATAGAAGGATACACATTTTTAGGAAGGACTGACAGAACAGAAAAGGAGGTGGGGTTGCTTTTTATGTCAAACAGAATCTAAATGCAAGTCCTTTTCAGTTGGACGATGAACACTATCTTAATGAGGACATGTGGCTTTATTTAGAAAGCATTTGGGAAAGAGGCCTTATTTTAGAAGTGTGTTATAGACCACCCAATACAGACAATAATTTCAATGCACATCTTTTTGGTAATTTTAAAAAGGTAAGTTTACAGAAGGATATTATAGTCATGGAGGACTTTAACTACCCGAATATGAACAGGTAGCGGAATGTAAGAGTAGGAGTTTTTAGAAGCAATTAGTGACTGTTTTTAGCACAATATGTTAAATCTCCAGTGCAGGGTGAAGCCTGTATGGATTAAGTATTTTGTAATTATCAGGATAGAATTTAGGGTGTACAGGTGATTGAACAACCAGGGTCAAGTGACCATAATATAATACAGTTCTCAGTATTTTGGAAGAATGCAGATGCAAAGATTAAAACTTTTAAGTTTAACTTTGGTAAGGCAAACTTTGAGCAGATTCGGCAAAGTCTAAGCGGGATGGACTGGGATAAGCTTTTAAATGAAGAGACAGTCAAGGAGAAATGGAATAGGTTTAAAAATGTTTTACATATAATGCATGACAGGTACATATCTAAATTTAGTAGTATCAGGAAATTAAAAGAAAACTCCACAGTGGATTAATAAAGAGTTGAAAAAGAAGCTGCAAGAGGAAAAAACAATTGTATAAGGTGTATAAGACCAATAACTCTAATATAAATCGTAGGGTGTATGAGAGCATGAGAGTAACCATTAAAACGGATAATAGGGAGGCTTAACTCTAATGTGAATTTTAGGGTGTATGAGTACAAGGCAACCCTTAATACTAGAATCACTGAAGCCTGCAAAAACATTTGTAATGCCAGGCCACCTTAATTTTACTTGCACCTCCTCATCAATGTGGTAATTGCGCACTGATAAGCACCTTTGCAAAGCAAGGCAGGTAACCTGCTATCCCATCTCCCTCCGAGGCAGCAGAAGTCAGACACAAAATTCTTACAGCTAAAGTCTGTTTATCTGGGAGTAAGGTGTCTGGAATTGTATAGGAAAATAATATATTGTTATTTGTAATACATACATTTCATGTGTGTTACATGTCTACAACAATGTATGTAAATGTAGGATGTCATTTCTTGTGAATTTTTTTCATATGTTATAGTAATAATGACAAAATGTTGGCATGAAATGTATAATGTGTGCAAAATAAAGCCCAAATATCAAATAAAAACTTTCACAAAAGGTATAACAAAACAAGTGTGCTTTGTATCCAAGGATAAAACCGAAGAAAAAGAAATTGTTCAATTTACATGTTGCTGTCAATGTGTGAAAACTGAAACCCAGATATCAATCGATATGAAGTAAAGACATTTGCATGCATGTCTGTGTTTGCATCTTTCACAGTGGAAATGCAGTAGTCTCACAGATATCTGCTCCGCTGGTGCAGGGTTAAGAACTGCTGCTTCATAATCAAGATATTGCTGGTGTTCATAATTTGTGATTCCATAGTGAGGAATGTTAGAATTCCAAACTTTTGTTAATCCAGCAGTTAAAGATAAATGCCTGCTGGGGCAAAGGAATCTGACATAGAGGCTAAATTGGACCTTCTCACCGACAATGAAGTGTTTACTTTACTGTTGCACGTCTGCACTAGTAATGTCGATATGAGGCAATTTTAGGTATTAAAGAGGAACTTCATATTTACACCAAAGCTAAAAGAAAATGGCATAATTTAACTGTATTTTGCCTCTTAAAACAGGATCATATAGAGATAATGTCATTACATTCCCTTAGTTGGTGGTTAGAAACCTTGTGTGCAAATAAAGAAAGGCCTAGATATTTCAAGAAAGACGATTTATTTCCTACATGAAAAAGATCTTTTGTTTTACCCCAAAATATGGCAGCAAAACTGCCTGGTTGACTGATCAGAGCACAATCCAGGCCATAGCTTTGTGATCTTAAATTGTAGGCTATTGTTTATCCCACCTCTTACAGTTCACTAGCTGCTACCCAGACTCCCAGTTGTTGGGCACCTTATAAATTTAGTACTGAAGCAAAATCTAAATTACTTGATAACCAAAGATTAAGGGGAAAATTATAGTAAACCAAGAGTTAAAATCAGATCCTCCATTTACAGTAATCCCTCCTCCATCGCGGGGGTTGCATTCCAGAGCCACCCGCGAAATAAGAAAATCCGCGAAGTAGAAACCATATGTTTATATGGTTATTTTTATATTGTCATGCTTGGGTCACAGATTTGCGCACAAACACAGGAGGTTGTAGAGAGACAGGAACGTTATTCAAACACTGCAATCAAACATTTGTCTCTTTTTCAAAAGTTTAAACTGTGCTCCATGACAAGACAGAGATGACAGTTCTGTCTCACAATTAAAAGAATGCAAACATATCTTCCTCTTCAAAGGAGTGCGCGTCAGGAGCACAGACTGTCGGAAAGAGAGAGGACAGCAAACAAATCAATAGGGCTGTTTGGCTTTTAAGTATGCGAAGCACCGCCGGTACAAAGCTGTTGAAGGCGGCAGCTCACACCCCCTCTGTCAGGAGCAGGGAGAGAGAGAGAGAGAGAGAGAGAGAGAGACAGAGAAAAACAAACAGTCAAAAATCAATACGTGCCCTTCGAGCTTTTAAGTATGCGAAGCACCGTGAAGCATGTTGCTTCACGAAGCAGCTGTACAGAAGGTAGCAACGTGAAGATAATCTTTCAGCATTTTTAGACGAGCGTCCGTATCGTCTAGGTGTGCGAACAGCCCCCCTGCTCACACCCCCTACGTCAGGATCAGAGAAAGTCAGCGCGAGAGAGAGAGAGAAAAGTAAGTTGGGTAGCTTCTCAGCCATCTGCCAATAGCGTCCCTTGTATGAAATCAACTGGGCAAACCAACTGAGGAAGCATGTACCAGAAATTAAAAGACCCATTGTCCTCAGAAATCCGCGAACCAGCAAAAAATCCGCGATATATATTTAAATATGCTTACATATAAAATCCGCGATAGAGTGAAGCCACGAAAGGCGAAGCATGATATAGCAAGGGATCACTGTATAGGTACCTGTATTAGTAATTTAATATAAATTAAAACATACAACTTAGCACCAGTACAAAAGCATTCCTACAGTTTAAAATGCTGCATACTAAACATTTATTATCTTAGAAATAAAGCTGGTATGCTGAATGGCATTATATTAAGTACAAAATCTGATTTGTACCTTCTCCATGAATCCTACCATAATAAATCTTACACTATTTGTTCCTTAGAGCCATTGGAATCATCAGATGGAAAGATGCCCTCATCAGAATGGACTACCAGTACAGAATCCACTATAGAAAACTCATGAGGGGGTAGGCTGTCAGTTGGCAAAGGCCTCGAGGACTATGACTTTGTTTTTGACTTTCTCTTTTACAATTTTAATCTAATTTGTTGTCAACTGCCCATAGTTCATCGATTAATTAATGGACAGATATTGCTGGTTTCCATTTGTGTTTAGTCATTTCCTACCTTGTTCTCAGTGTGTTTTAACAAATCTATATTTTATTATTATTTTATTTTTTTTATCTAGTTCTGCATTTAGTAATTCGTATAATCTATACTTGTGTTTTAACTGAGAATTGTTCACTGTGTTCTGCGCCTGCACTCAGTGAAAAGTGCTATGCAAAAAATAAGTTGTTGTTACCGTTGTAAGGCACAACACCTCAGAAAGCATGTTGCAAATGGGCTGTAATAGACAGTTTTTTTTCCTTTTCATATTTCTTTAAAATATGGTAACCATATTTTGATTTTCAAAAAAGAAGGCTATTGGGACAGCAGGTAACACATGGCAGGTGGGTGCACCCAACAGGTGGGAAGTTGGAGCTTGATGGTCCACGTAAGTGGAGGCACCATGGCAATATATACAAGGGGGGACCCAAAAATAACCGGAAATAAATAAATAACCTAACAATAACAAAATTCCGGTTATTTTTGGGTCCCCCCTCGTATGTATGTGGATCTGTGTTGGATAGATCAGTGGTTCTTAAACTTGTAGTTTTCACAACCCAATTTTGTCTTTTTTGTATTCCAGACAAAGAATCACCACCCCTTGGAGAATCAGCAATCACCCAGTGGGGTTTGGCAGTGGCTATTATGGTTTGGTCCTCCTTGGAGAATCACCAGAGCAAGTTATAGCAGTGCAACCCATAGCAAGAAACTTGGCAAACAGTTGTAGCAATGCTACATGAATGGGGACGTCTTAAATGTGTTCTATGCCGAGTCACGTCTTTTATATCGTTGTCCCGTTTATATGGTCTATATGTGTCTGTTTAAATGTTTTTTTCTAGAAACACCAGAGGAAGGAGAACGATGTGGAACCATGACCCCTCGAGGTAATTTTCCCTGTCAAACACATCAATTACATTCAGGCCATTCATATTTAAACAAAAGAACGAAAGGAAAAAAGAGAATTGCTTACAACACCAACACTTTACCAAAGAGAATATAACCAAGAGAGAGCACCGATACAGATCACTTTACATCTTTTCCTGCTTGCCGTTTTCAACGGCAGACATCAATGCGAAACCCCAGGGTTCAGGATTATACCGACACACCGAGGATAATACAGTGGGACTGTTTTTTTTCATTTGAGGGAGGAGTGAGCCAACAATTTCAACAATTTCAGCGCCGTAGGACACTTTCCAGCTGGACAAGATTCATATTCACTAATCATCTTCTGATTAATCGTTTGGGCTTTTATGTGTGTTTTCGGGTTTTCTCTGTGTCATACTTGTTTCATGTTTAGTGTCGGGACAACAAAGGGTTTGTGCTGTATGTTTATTAATGCACTTTTAATTATTGAGTAGCACCATTCACTTTTGGGGTTGTGTGTTGTGTGGGGGGCTTTGGAGGGAGTGAAATATATATTGTTTTGTTGTTTGTTTCTTTTCACTATCAATATAAATATACACATTATTATTTTATATACTGTTTCCTTCTTGATTATTTAACCGTTGATTGGGGGAAGTTATCTGGAAGAAGTATGGCTTGTCTGGTCTTAAGTTTCCTCAGTTTGCCAGGCCATGGGTCTTGGTGGTGTAGCTGCTGTTCCGGACAAGTGGGTCAGCCGTTACACAGTAAATGTCCATTTCCCAATGTTAAGTTTGCAGATTATACCAAGCTATGTGGACTGGCAGATAATCTAGAATTCGTGGAATCATTACAGAGGGGCAGGTTTGAGCAGATATGCGGCAGATGAAATTTAATGTAAGTAAATTTGAAGTTATTGCATGTAGGAAGTAAAAATGTTACATTTGAATATACAATGGGAGGTTTTAATGAGAAGTCAAGCAAAATGACATCTTTTTTGGCCAACTAAAAAGATTCCAATATGCAAGCTTTCAAGGCAACTCAGGCCTCTTCTGCAATGTAATTTTGTAATATTGTAATATATTAATGTTGTTGGACCATACTGCAATATTGTTCAGGCAACCTGAAGAACAGGTCTGAGTTGCCCCGAGCTCTGTCTGTGACAGAAGTCTATTTTCTCCTGATAATGTGACAGTTTAATGCTTCCGGTATAGTGAAAAAAACGCCAGATTTTAAATAACAAGTGTGCTCTAATATCATTTGTTATTTTAACCTGCAACAAGTTTACACAAATGGTTACTTAATTTCATAAAGTATTTTTTATTTTTGATATTCCTTTTGCAGTTAGATCACCATACACACATACTCTTATTTTAAATTTATTTTTGATATCTACTGATGCAGACTGTATGCCATCTACACATTTCAAAACTTTGAAAGTTTACTTTTCTCAGGGAATTCATACTTTCCTTATTTTTTTAAATACTGTTGAAGTCACTACTTGAACTGTCTTAATAGCACAAAATAGCATGAACTGCATTTCTACCACTTACATTAAATACTGAACATCTGTTATAGCAACATTTCTGATCATTAGCTTAATAAGCGACATGCAAAAACTGGGGAGCTTGCTGTGAGCCTAAGCCGGGAGAATGTAATTTAGCAACAATTTTGGCAATTGAGAGTGATAATGACATACTTCTAATATCCAGCTATAAATCAATAGCTGAAATTAAGCACACTAAGTCTACATACAAATGGGGAGATCATGTAAACACCATACAGACAATGACCAGGCTAGCAATCTAATCTGGACTCATGGAGCTGTATAATAACAATAATAATCAAAGGAATAAAAGAGAAATAAAAGCAAAGATAACATTAATAACACAAGATATAAACTAACATCAAACATTAATAAATATGTGAAAGTCAAGGTTTTGAATTAGATTAAGAAACAAGCAGAAAAAAACGATGAAAGTCATGAACAAATAATACAATATTTGTAAGCTGACTAGGAATATAAATATTGATGCTACAATCACCCATGACGATAAGGATAAGGAAAAATTAATAATATAAAAATTGATTTTATTATTAGTTTTACAGTCATACAATGGACGGACATCGAATATTCAATGAAAGTTTAGTGAAAGTTTCCTGCCATTTGCTTTCAGTGGGGCATTCTTGACTGATGTTCAATTATGGTCAACGAAATCCAAAGAATAAGTCATTGGCAAGTGATGAAGCTTGGGTATTCGCTCTCACTTCTAGAAAGGAAAGCTGACTGATGGATGAAAAGACCAATGAATTCCACAGATTCAGAAAACAGCAGCAAATGATACCTGCACATGCTCACAAATTAATGCTCATTCCTACCCAAATTTATGACTAATGTGGTTTTAAGTAGTATATAATATATACAGTACTGTACAAAAGTTTTAGGCAGGTGTGAAAAAATGCTGTAAACAAAGAATGCTTTCAAAAATGGAAGTGTTAATCATTTATTTTCATCAATCAACAAAATGCAGTGAATGAACAAAAGAGAAATCTAAATAAAATCAATATTTGGTGTGACCACCCTTTGCCTTCAAAACAGCATCAATTCTTCTAGGTACACTTGCACACAGTTTTTGAAGGAACTCGGCTGGTAGGTTGTTCCAAACATCTTGGAGAACTAACCACAGATCTTCTGTGGATGTAGGCTTCCTCACATCCTTCTGCCTCTTCATGTAACCCCAGACACACTCGATGATGTTGAGATCAGGGCTCTGTGGGGACCATACCATCACTTCCAGGACTTCTTGTTCTTCTTTACGCTGAAGATAGTCCTTAATGACTTTGGCTGTATGTTTGGGGTCGTTGTCCTGCTGCAGAATAAATTTGGGGCCAATCATACACCTCCCTGATGGTATTGCATGATGGATAAGTATCTGCCTGCATTTCTCAGCATTGAGAACACCATTAATCCTGACCAAATCTCCAACTCCATTTGCAGAAATGCAGCCCCAAACGTTCAAGGAACCTCCACCATGCCTCACTGTTGCCTGCAGACACTCATTATTGTACCGCTCTCCAGCCCTTCAACGAACAAACTGCCTTCTGCTACAGCCAAATATTTCAAATTTTGACTCATCAGTCCAGAGCACCTGCTGCCATTTTTCTGCACCCCAGTTCCTGTGTTTTCGTGCATACTTGAGTCGCTTGGCCTTGTTTCCACGTCAGAGGTATGGCTTTTTGGCTGCAACTCTTCCATGAAGACCACTTCTGGCCAGACTTCTCCGGACAGTAGATGGGTATACCTGGGTCCCACTGGTTTCTGCCAGTTCTGAGCTGATGGCACTGCTGGACATCATCGGATTTTGAAGGGTAATAAGCTTGATGTGTCTTTCATCTGCTGCACTAAGTTTCCTTGGCCGACCACTGCGTCTACGATCCTCAACGTTGCCCGTTTCTTTGTGCTTCTTCAAAAGAGCTTGAACAGCACATCTTGAAACCCCAGTCTGCTTTGAAATCTTTGTCTGGGAGAGACCTTGCTGATGCAGTATAACTACCTTGTATCTTGTTGCTGTGCTCAGTCTTGCCATGACATGAAACTCTTCCACAACCTCACCTTGGTAGCAGAGTTTGGCTGATCCTCACCCAGTTTTAAGCCTCCTACACAGCTGTTTCTGTTTCAGTTAATGACTGTGTTTCAACCTATGTGTGACATTGATGATCATTAGCACCTGTTTGCTATAATTGGTTGATCATACACCTGACTAGAATCCTACAAAATCCCTGACTTTGTGCAAGTGTACCTATAAGAAATGATGCTGGTTTGAAGGCAAAAGGTAGTAACACCAAATATTGATTTGATTTAGATTTTCTTGTGTTCGCTCACTTTGCATTTTGTAAATTGATAATAAACAATCATTATTTTTTTTTCTGAAAGCATTCTTTGTTTACAGCATTCATTCACACCTGCCTAAAACTTTTGCACAGTACTGTATATACCAGCAACTGCACGCTTGCATGTATATTATGCACAAAGACTAGTGTGGTGAAAATCAAAATTAAAATAACAAAAACTAGTTTTGTTTAAATTTTATTTTTTTCATTTTCATTTAGTTTTCACAACAGGTTTTCATTTTTATTTTAGTTCTAGTTAACAAAAGAATTATTTTCCATTAACAACACATTTTGTTTTAATTTTAGTTAACGGTTATAGCACTGGTTGACAGCAGAAAGAAAATGTCAACTTCATTGCTTCGGTGAATTCTAGACATTTTAGTCTCTTTGAAAATCCCAGAAGGACACATTGTTTAGGTCCAGGAAAAAGAGCACATATGGTTAACCTTTCTGAAATATTTTCATCTTTTTCACAGAAGCAAAAAGCAAGCTCTATTTCATAACTGCATAGTTTACCTGTGAGTAATTTTCTATTTAACCCTCCACCACAACAGATAACGTATATTGATGATGATGATATAATTATAATCTTACTTTGTATCCCCATAAACTTGTTAACTAATTTAGGTCCCTGAAATAAACAGACTAGCGTAATATATTTAAAAAAATTAATGAAATTGAAGTATAATGGTGATAAATGTCTTAATCAATGTGCCCTTGAATCAGAATCAGCTTTATTGGCCAAGTACACACATATACAAGGAATTCTGGTTTCGGTTTTGGTGACTCTCCAATTCTAAGTTATATAATTGACATACACACAACAGTTAATCACACACCTGAGATCAAAAATAAAAACTCAAGACAGAGAATGTAAAAATGAATGTAAAATCATATATATATGCATACCAAGTTCAGAGTGCAACTCTGTTCAAGAAATGCTCAAATGAACACTGGGAAAAAACAAGTATTAACAATATTGCAAGACCCTAGGAGGCCTGGGGGGATGAAACTATTTGTGAGCTTGATGGCCTGTGGGAAAAAACGTTCTTATATGTGTTTGTTTTGACATATATTAATCTATAACGCCTGGCCGATGGAAGAAGTTCAAAAAGGTTGTGGCCTGGGTGTGAGGGGTCAGCCCGTTTAATGACTCTGGAATAACACAGATCCTGTAAGGTGGGCAGACTGGCATCAATGATATTTTCGGCAAACCTGATTATTTGATGTAGCCTGTTTTTGTCATGTTTAGACACTGATCCGAACCACACTATTATGGATGAGCTGAGAACAGACTCAATGGCTGCTGTGTAAAACTGAATCAGCAGCTCCTGTGGAAGGTTGAACTTCCTCAGCTGTCGCAGGAAGTACATTCACTGTTGTGCCCTTTTTTATGATGGCTCTTACATTGGTCTCCCATTTCAAGTCCCAGGAGATTATACATCCCAGAAACATGAAGGTTTCTACAATTTTCACAGCAGTATTAAGTATAGAGAGATGGGATAATATTGTGGGACCTCTCCTAAAATCCACTGTCATCTCCACAGTTTTGACAGTGTGTACCTCCAGATTGTTCTGACTACACCAAAGGGCCAGCTGCTCAACCTCCTGTCTGTATGCAGACTTGTCACCATTCCTGATGAGCCAAATGATGGTTATGTCATCTGCATATTTAATAAATTTGACAGAGGGGTTCTTAAGGGTATAGTCATTAGTATAGAGGGAGAAGAACAGTGGAAAGAGCACACATCTGTGTTGATCATAAGGTAGCTAGATGTGAGTTTCCCTAATTTCACCCGCCATTTCCTATTGGTCAGGTAATTGGTCAGGCAATTGGTGATCCATTAACAGGTGGAGACATGAACAGAAGAGTGGGTGAGTTTCGAGTCAAGGAGCTCTGGGATTATTGTGTTGAAAGCAGAGCTGAAGTCCACAAACAAAATCCTTGCATAAGTCCTTGGGTTGGCAAAATGTTGCAGAATGCAGTACAGACTTATTTTGACGGCATCATCCACTGACCAGTTCTCTCAGTAAGAAAACTGAAGGGGGTCCAACAAGAGAGCTGTGATGTCCTTCAAGTGAGCTAACACCAGTCTCGCAATGGCTTTCATGACCACAGATGTCAAATCAACAGGCCCTGTAGTCATTCAATTCTGTTACAATGTATTTTTGGGGATTGGTTTGATAGTGGCTTGTTTGAAGCATAAGGGAACTTCAAACAACACTAAAGATTTGGTTAAAATCTGAGTAAAGACAGGAGCCAGTTGATCAGCACTGATTTTTAAGCAGGAGGGTGAGACCCTATCCAGACCTGTTGCCTTCTTTGTGTATTGTCCTTTGATGAGCTGACACTCATCCTCTTCAGATATTTAATGCAGGTTAAGTGGGAGAATGTGTGGGGAAGGGGAGTTGTGTAAGTCTGTGCAGTGAGAGGGCTCGAAATAATGTCCATTGTATTCGGGGACATATCAAACCTGCAGTAAAAGTATTAAATTCATCAGCCAGCTGGTGATTTACTGCAATATGAGGGGGTGGTTTCCTGTAATTTGTAATATTTTGTAGTCCTTTCCATACTGATGATTGGCTAAAAACTGATTTTTCAGCTTTTCAGAGTAATTCTTTTTAGCCAATCTGATTTATTTTGTTAGTGTGTTCCTTGCCAGTTTAAACAGTGTTCTATCCCTAGTTCTATAGGCAGCTTCCTTTACTCGATGAAGCTACCTGAGTTTTGCAGTGAACCATGGTTTACTATTGTTAAATTTTAACAATCTTGCTGGAGACACACATATCTTCACAAAAGCTAACATAAGATGCTACTGTGTCTGCCAGTTCATCTAAATTAGCAGCATTATCTTCAAAGACACCCCAGTTCGTACAGTCAAAGCAGGCTTACAGCTTCAACTTTGCCTCATTAGTCCACCTTCTCACTGTATTAATCACAAGTTTAACAAATTTTAACTTACTCCTATAGGCTGGGAACAAATAAATCAAACAGTAATCAGAGAAACCCAAAGCTGCATGGGTAACAGCACGATAGGTATGCTTTAACACTGTATAGCAATGATCCAGTGTGTTACTGTCTCTGGTAGGGCACCTATGTACTGTACAAATTTGGGAAGTTCCTGGCTGACATTTGCCTTATTAAAATCACCTAGAATAATCAGAAGGGAGTTCAGACAATTTTGCTCTATGCTCGCTGTTTTTACTACAGTTTACATTTTCTAATAAAGAAATTTACTAAAAATTATGACTGTGAGGATGTTAACTTGAAAAGCGCATATCATATTCACTTGGTACAGCATAATAACAACTTAAAACCAATAAAAGTCTAAATGTTGTTCAAGTTAAATTCCAAATTTTAAGACAAGATTGTTACTGGGTTCCATCCATCTATTTTCCAACCTGCTGAATCCAAACACAGGGTCACAGGGGTCTGCTGGAGCCAATCCCAGCCAACACAGGGCACAAGGCAGGAACCAATCCCAGGCAGGGTGCCAACCCACCGCAGGACACACACAAACACACCCAGCACACACTGGGGCCAATTTAGAATCACCAATCCACCTAACCTGCATGTCTTTGGACTCTGGGAGGAAACCGGAGTGCCCGGAGGAAACCCACGCAGACACGGGGAGAACATGCAAACTCCACGCAGGGAGGACCCGGGAAGCGAACCCAGGTCCCTAGGTCTCCCAACTGCGAGGCTGCAGTGCTGCCCATTGCGCCACCGTGCCGCCCTGTTACTGGGTTTAGACTTAGATTTAAATGCAGGTTATTGCAGATATACACTGTTTCAACCTTTCAGCCTGCTCAAACTGGTGGATTTTCAAGCTAATGCAGCCACAGTACTGAACATTTCTGAAAAGGTATGTTTGCATGTGATGTAGTACTCATTGCATAACATAGGGTTTTTCAACACTCATTCTGCATGACTAAATTTGTA
Source organism: Erpetoichthys calabaricus (assembly GCF_900747795.2). NCBI lineage: Eukaryota > Metazoa > Chordata > Cladistia > Polypteriformes > Polypteridae > Erpetoichthys > Erpetoichthys calabaricus. Next base: position 108,205,802 of record NC_041402.2, on the reverse strand, counting down.
TTCACTTTAGCCTTTATTTAATATATTTAACATATTTTCTATGAAGGATTCATCTTTATGTTCCTGTGTGGATTCCTAGCATACCCCTTTAAAAAAAAGTAATATCACTTCAAGGCTGCTTCATGAATCTGAGTGATAAATACATTCAAAATTGTACCACTACAGATTTTAGAATTATACCATCTTATTCTTATTCAACCGCACCCAGCGCCAATCAGGGTTGCAGGCGTCACGCTACCACACCTCCACACAAAGACGCGAGAGCGACAATTAGAACTCTTTATTTATTAAAACAGCCATATTTCTCAGAAGCGGACCCCACATTACCACAGTTAATCAGCAAAATTATCAGAATAAATCTAGAATATGCCAAATCTCCAAATGAGGCACTTTATAGGAAAAGACAGGTTTTGCAATCAGAATTTAACCACTTGACTACCAAAGAAACATAACAGCTCATCTTTAAATCGTGATATCATTATTGTGAACATGGAGAGAAGGTCAATAAGATTTTAGCTCAACAAATCCACAAGCAGGAAGTCCGCAAAGCAATAACAGCAATTACTAACACAGACGGGGATAAAATCATAGACCATAAAAATATAACCCACATACTTAGAGAGTTCTATAAGTCCTTATATTTCACTCAGTCTAAAGAAGATAAGACACAATCTAATGAGCTCTTTGACTTATTACAGCTACCACAGCTAGATACTCTTAGTGCTCTTAGTGGAACTGGATAAATCTTTGACACTCTCAGAATTGCTAGATGCTATAAACTCACTTCAAAGAGAGAAAGCTGACCCTCACGGCTACCCAGTGAAATTCTATAAAAAATTTTCAAATACGTTAGCTCTACTATTATTAGCAATGTTTACAGAAACTAAAGACAACACAATTCTACCTCAAACTTTTCGTCAATCGTTAATTTCCATCTTTCCTAAGAAAAATGAGGACTTACTACAATGTGCATCATACACACCAATCTCACTCTGAAATAATAACATTAGGATACTCTCCAAAGTTCTAGCTAGAAGGATTGAGAAAGTGCTTCATTCTGTAATATCATAAGACCAAACCGAATTTATTAAAGGCAGACACTTAGTTTCTAATCTTCAACAGTTGTTTATTATATATTATATTATATTATATTATATTCATAAAAATCAGAAAAAGCATTTGACATGGTTGAATGGGAGTACACATTCACCATATTGCACAAATTTGGGTTCAACCCAAACATATGTGCATGGATCAAAATACTTTAAACTAGTCCAGAAGCCTGAGTTTGTATTAACATTATTTTGGAATACTTCAAACTAGAACATGGTACTCAACAAGAATGTCCCCTATCACCATTAAGCCACTGGCTATTTATTTTTGAAATACATCAGAGGTAAAGAGTATTTTCAGAGAAGGACTTGAACAGAAAATATCACTTATATGCAGATGATATGGTAATGTATATATCTGACTCACAAAATTCTGTGCCAGCAGTCCTATTAACACTAGCAGATTTTCAAAATATATATAGACTCTAAATTAATTTGAATAAAAGTGTGCTTTTTCCAATGAACTCTCTAGCACACAATACTAGACTGGACACCTTCCCGTTTATCTTACCAGATCAGTTTAAATATCTAGGGGTAAATCTCACAAGTAAATATAAAGCTCTTTTTCAATACAGGTTTGCTGTCTGCATGGAAAATATTAAACAAGCTGTGAATAAATTGGTCCACCATCCATCTCACATTAGCAGATGGAATCAGCACTGTTAAGATGAACATCCTTCATGTGCTTCTTTTCCTATTTCAAACCATCCCCATTAATAAATCTTTTTTTAAAAAATTAAATTTTCAATCATAACCTCATTTATTTGGAATTATTCTAATCATCCATGAATCCAAAGGGCAACTCTACAATGACCTAAAGCAGAAGGTGGCATGGCACTGTCTAACTTTTAATATTATTACTGGGCAGAAAATATACATGGTATAAAGACCTGGACATCTACACAAATCGATGAATATACACAAGATTGGTTTTCAAAGAATTAAAATATTGCAGTATGTCTTTATATTCCCTGCTCTTTGCCCCAGTAAATACAAATTCTAGTCAATACACTAAACCAATTGCCCTTCATTCACTCAGGATATGGAACCAATGTAGGAAGCACTTTAAGACAGAACAGCTCTTATCTATTGCACCTCTACATGACAACCACCCTTTCCACCCTCTCAAACATACACAGTATTTAATGCTTAGAAAATGTCTGGGATTAAAACATTTAGAGACTTGTACATCGATAATGTTTTGCATCCTACTGGCAATCAGGCTTCAAATTTAGCTTCTCATCAACACAAAATTTCCACTACTTTCAATCTAGAAACTTTGCTAAACTGAACCTGCCCAATTTTCCTCACCTTCCATATATAGTATTTCTATTCCAGAAGAAATACTGATCAGTCTTTAAGACTCAGATAGCATCTCCACAATGTCTAAAAACCTTTAAGCCCCTTCCTTACAAAGATCCCAGGGCACAATGGGGAAAGGATCTTTCATTTAACATTTCAGAATAGGAATAGAAAGCAGCCATGCACAGAATACATTCTAGCTCCATATGTGCAAAGCATTTAATTATACAACTTAAAATTTTCTGTCAAGCCCATTTATTCAGATTAAAACTATTCAAAATTTTTCTAGGGCAAGATTCAACCTGTGAATGTTGCAATCTAGCTCCAGGCTCACTGGGCCACATATTTTGGCCATGTACCAAATTAACATCGTTTTAGATAAAAATCTTCGAATGCATGACAGATAGCCATGGTGTCACAGTCACCCCTTACCCATTAACAGTTGTGTTCAGTGTACTCCCAGATGGGCTTAAAGTGGAGAAGGACAAACACATCATAATTGGCTTTACTACACTACTATCTTGCTCAATTGGAAGAATCCCAGCCCACCACCTTTAAGTCAGTGAGTAACTGATGTTCTGTATCTGGAATTGGAAAAAGTCAATTTTTCACTCAGAGGATCTGTTCAAAAACTTTTTAAAAATTTGGCAGGATCTAATATATAACATTTGACAATAAGCTTCTATATCGGAGGATACTCTTCCTTCCTTGTTGCTTCAAAGGTTTGCTAAGTTGTCTGGCTCTCCTTTCTTTCCTTCTTTTGGGTGGGTTTTGTTAAGTTTTATTTGATTATATAGATTGTTATTTGCTTTTTATTAAAATTAATAAAAATAAAAAAGAATGAAGTTGAACAGTTACAATGATCAGGTATAGCCTCTGTAATAAGCCACACATACCTCTGGAGAACTGCACAAGTCCAACGGTAATGATAAGTCCAAGAGCTAGCAGCTTCCCAGCAGTGAAGACATCCTGTATTCTTGTTGCCCACCTAACACTGGAGCAGTTGACCCAAGTCAGAAACACTGGAGAATGGAAATAAAGAAATAGCTTTCAACAAGAGAAAAAATGTTGTGCCAAAAAAATACAAAAACTGAAACATTGTAACAAATGTTAAAATCAGGAACAAGAAATAAAGAAAACATCTATAGCTGAAGAAAAAAAAACATCAGCTACCAATACTTGGAAAAAGTTAGGGCAGTATGGAAAATACAAATAAAAACAGAAAGCAGTGATTTCAAAATTCATTCTGTTTTGTAATCCATTACAAACAGTATAAAGCCAAGATATTTAATGTTTAGTCTGATAAACTTCATTTTTTTGTAAATATATATCAATTTATGCCATTGACGGCAATCAACACTAGGGTTGTGCAATGCCTTCATAACATCGAAAATGTTTCATGGTTGGAGAGATGCTTGTGGATTATGAATAATTAGATACTCTTTCATCATCCTGCATCTACATGACATGGTGGAAGAATGGACTTAGTTTTGTTGTCTCACATATTGCTGCAACTCAGCACATATAGCAGTATTCGGTAATATTACTACAATGATTCAAAAGTGGTTAGTTCCAAGTTCATTAAAAATTGCCTCAAATCTTGATGCCATATTGGGATAAAACTCTAAAATTAGATCTGCCTCATAAAATTGATTTCAATAAATGTTTACTAATTACTTTTACTAATTTAAACACAGCATCCTTAGTTGTTCTCCCTTTACCATCTTCTGAAGAAAAAAAGCAAAGTGTTATAGAAAAAAAATCATACTTCTATGTTTTGTCATGGCTTTTTTTTTGCATTTTCTTATCATGCGTGCAAATAACATGCCACAAAAACCGTATAATGCTGAGTGTTGATTGACATTAAGAGCTTGCATTTATTATGTGTGTGAAAGCAGTGCTTGAAGCAGAATCTCCCAATTCGTTATTACTTTTACATGACTGAGTGGGGGGCTCCCCCTTGGAGGTCAGTGTGTGTTACTGGCCTCAAGCCTAGGGCAACCTGGGCCAGGTACAAGCCATTGTTGCTACAGGGTGTAGCCACAGTGTTATGCTGTCAAAAGTATAAAAGAAGTAGGCAGCAGTCATATGAGTCTCAAACCATACTTCTCTCTTCTCCTTTATTCTCATTTATCCAGAAATATTTAAATGTTTCAATCTCTGCATAGATCAACTTGACGATCAGTTAAACAATGGTGCATGCCAATTTCCTCTGCAGAATAATAGTGTAAACATATTTACTTTGGTTCAACAATAGTATTGTTGTCAGCTATCAAGAAGTAGCTGATTAGAAACCAATGTGCCCACAACTCGATTTCAAAGTTCAGTTCTGTATCATCACAAGTGTGTGGATGAGATTCTAATCAAAGCAGTCTGATTATTCAAAGCAGGTGACTCTTTTGCAAAACAGTAAATATTTATGTCCTGTAGATGGCCATTAACAATAACCTTTAGTATAATTTTCCAGGAATTGTGCCTTTTCTTTAAAGCACTGGTTTATAGCCCATTACACTAAGCAACACACAGAAATGTAATTTTCTTTAAAACACTTAATTCTAGCCCATTACACATGCATGTATATTAGTATATGATATCAAAGCAATATGGGGATCCCGATGAAACATCAAGCACTGCTGGTCCCAGCCCACTTGAAGCATTGCCTCAGAAGACCAAACAAGTACAACCATGTGACCACTTTCCTTCTCTGGTGCTCAAACCTCACTTCATAGGTTATGTAAAGTATAACACCACAAGGACAGGCTCCAGCTGCTCTGCAATCCTGCCCAGGATAAGCAGGTTAGGAAAATAGATGGTGAATGAAAAATATTGTTAACATTGCTTACAGCTTGCTTCAGCCTGGGGATGAGTCACCCACCGTAGGAGATAAGATTCCATCAGGCAAATGAGCAGCTTAAACCAGCCAAAGTCTCAAAAGAATTCCAACTTGTGCAGACACAGTGAGTGATCATTTTAAGATCAATGAGCTACCTAAAAGAGTGCTGTAAAAGGTAAGAAATCATTGGCACTACAGTGGCACATACCTGCATTCTTCCCATTCAAACTTAACATGTGACACACTGATCAGGCTGCTTTTCCTCAGCCACAGTACACGTCTTCTAAACTGTTTAAAGTCAGAAATCTTGCGCGCTTCTTGTTTTGCATATGAGAGTCTGACAGCTTTCATGTGAGGCACGTGATATTAAAATAAAAATTAATTAATTAATTAATTAATTAATTAATTAATTAATTAATTAATTAATTAATTAAAATGTCTGCCATTTAGTGTTTTGAGGAAGTTTCCTGCGTTTTTTACAATGACAATGTGCCAAGCCAATCAGCAATGAACAATGTCAGCCCTAATCAACACATTCCAAAAAAGTTGGGATGGGGTAATTTAGAGCCAATAATGTATTGAGAAAATAACAATGTGACTAGAAACAAATGATATTTAACAGATGATTGTAATCATGCTTTGGTATAAAAGATGCATCCAGGAACAAACATCCTTTTGTAACAAATGCATGAGAAAATCATTCAAAATATACAAACAATGTTTTTTAAAGATATATTGGAAAAGGATTTGGGAATTTCAACAGTGCATAATAAAAATTTAAAAATTCAAGGAATCTGGAGAAATTTTGGTATGTAAAGGGCAAAGGTGCAAGCCTAAGATGACTGCTCATAATCTCCAATCCCTAAGATGCCACTGCGTCAAGAACTGTCATTCATCAATAAGTGATAAAACCACAAGGGCTCAGTGAACTTTGGCAAACCTTTATCAAGTAACACAATATGTAGTTACATCCACAAATGGTGGTTACAACTGTATTGTGCAAAAAGAAAGCTGAATGTTAACAATGACCAGAATTATTTATTTGTTATTCAAGTATTTATCTTTGAAAAAACAATGGGTCGTTATATTGTTTTCAGGTCAAAGGTCTTTAGCTGTCATTTACTAATCAATGCTTTCTGTTTTTATTTGCATTTCTCACACTTTCCCAACTTTTTTCAAGGTGAGGGATGTACAATATATAAATTAATTCAGGAGATTAATGATAAACATCTAAAACAATGCACTGGACTTAATTCTTTCATATACAGTATACAGCTTAATGTTTACTTGATATGACTGACATTTCTGGACCATAAAATGTCAAATGACACTAAAGATTTACTTACTTCATAAGATCTAGCTCTTCAGCTAAAAATCAATTCAAGACAACTTATAAATATCAGCTAGACAATTCTAATAATAACTGTAGATCACTGGAAAATAAATAAATATTAATAACCTCTATGAACATATTCAGGCAAAGAATGTTTTCCAGTAGCAGAGACGGCACATGGGAATAGGTTTTTGAACTGAACACAAGATCTAAACAGCAGCGTGGTGAATTGCTTGCATACTGAAGTGACTTTATCTGCAGGTGGAAGTCCCATTTTACTTTATGGTGCCATGCAGAGTGCAGCAGTCTATTAGCCAGCAAATGCACTGTGAAGAAGCTGTCTGTTGTTACAGTCCTACCTTTGTCAAGTCTGATAGAAGTCACGGGACATCGTATCTTCGATTGCTGGTACAACAAAGAGTTCTGAGCAGGCATCAGCCACAGCGCTGCTCTTGTGAAAAGAATGGAGATAAATGCCATCAACTCAGAGAGGGAGAGGCAAGTTCATTGTACGATGTGAATGTCACTGCGAGAATAAAACTGAATGATAAAAAAACAAGCGCTAACTTTTACAAGCAGGCAAAATTTACACCTGGTCTCAAACCCGGGACCTTTGGGTCATAAGGCAGCGGTTCTTACCTCTGCACCATTGAAGAGTATGTATAAATTCCCTGTCGAATGCCATTTGAGCTTAGGTTTTTAACTCATTGGCTGTAACAAGTAAATCAATTTTTTTTTTTCTTTTGGTTATATTCTTCAGTAAAAGCACTCATGTTTATTTGATATTTGGACTAAAGTCATCATTCATTATACACTTCATGTCATTATTAGCATAACATGGAAAAAGTTTTTTCTTTAGGTATGTGTTTTGCATTTCTTGCCTCGCATTTCCTTTCATCCTACACTCACCCAAATACGACATACTGTATTATTTACCCTATACAACTCCGGATCTCATCCGCAGATCACGAGCCTTGGCCTTGAGCTGGGAGAACTTTTTGCCTGAGCTGAGCTTCATCAAAATGGGGGGGGGGGGGGGGGGGGGCAGTTTACAGCAGGCTGCTTGCTGCTTGTTGCATTTACAAAACATTAGATCATTAGATGCTGATGGAGAGGTGTGAAGGGAATTAAGGTGGGCCGGGATTATGAGATTTTTCATAGACTTCAGGGATTCTAGTGTTAAATTCTGTAACTGTAAACTAGCAAAAATAAATAAATAGATAAATTAATAAAAATAAATATAATAAAAAACAGGGGAGAGAATCTGCTTCCTCAATTAATATGCTTATTCTAAAATGTTATTGATTAGATCCTGCCAGGTTCTGAAAAAGTCCTCTAACTGAGAATTTGATTTTTTCCAATTTCAAATAGTATATAATATCAGTTACCCACTGACTTAAAAGAGGTGGGCTAGGATTCTTCCAGTTGAGCAAGATAAGTCAAGTGCCAATAGTGTAGTAAAGGCAATTACAGTTTGTCCTTCTCCACTTTAAGATCATCTGGAAGTACACCAGCACAGCTGTTAATGGATTAGGAGGTATTGTGACACTAAGGCTGTCTAAAAGGCATTTAAAAATTATGGTCCAGAATGATGTTAATTTGGTGAACACCCAAACATTATTGCCCAATGAGCCCTGAACTTGATTGCAATGTTTGCAGGTTGGATCTTGCCCTGGAAACATTTCGGACAATTTTGAACGAGACAGATGTGCTTGATATATAATTTTAAGTTGAATAATTATATATTTTGCGCATATGAAGCTCGAGTGAATTCTGTGCATTGCTACTTTCCACTCCATTTCTGAGATGTTGAGAGATCCTTTTCTCACTGTACTCTTGGATCTTTGAAAGGAAGGCACTGTAAAATGGTTTTATATATTACGGAGATGCTGTCTGAGTCCTCAAGACTGATCAATATTTTTTCCGGCATGGAGGTAAGTGGGAGGTGAGGAAAATTGGGAAGGTTTTGTTTAACAAAGTTTCTAATTTGAAGGTAGTGAAAGAAATGTGTTGCTGGAAAGTTAAATTTGGAGTGTAATTAGTCGTAGGCTGTAAAGACGTTGTCTATGTACAGATCTCTAAGTGATTTAATCCCAAATGTTTTCCAGACATTGAAAAATACGTACATTTGAGAGAGTGGAAAAAGGTGGTTCTCATGCAGAGGTGCCACAGATAAAAGCTTCTCTATCTTAAAATACTTCCTATATTGGTCTCATATTCTGAGTGAGTGAAGCACAATTGGACTGTTAGTATATTGGCGATACCTTGTACTTATTGGGGTACAAAGCAAGGAATATACAGAAGTACTGCAGGATTTAATTTCTATTGTGGACCAAATCTGTGTATGTTCTTCTCTTTGTGTCAATGTCCAGGATTTTATAAAAGTTAGGTAGAGCCATGCCACCTTCCGCCTTAGGTCTTTGTAAGGTCACCCTTTGGATAGGTGGATGTTTTGAATTCCAAATGAATGATGTTATGGTTGAATTTCATTTCTTAAAAAATGATTTATTGATGTATATGGGGATGTTTTGAAATAAAAAAGAAGCTTAGGAAGGATATTCATCTTAACAATGTTAATTCTTCCAGCTAAAATGAGATGAAAGGTAAACCATCTATGCAAGTCTTGCTTAATTTTTTCCATACAGACGGCAAAATTTTGTTGATGAAGAGCTTTATGTTTACTTGTGATGTTTACCCCTAGGTATTTAAACTGACCTGCGATGATAAAAGGGAAGGTGTCCAATCTAATATTGTGTGCTTGAGAATTCACTTGAAAGACCACAATTTTATTCAAATTAATTCTGAGACCAGAAATCTCTTGAAATTCTGTTAATGCTGTTAGGATTGCAGACACAGTATTTTGTGGATCTCATATATACAGTACTATATCATCTGTATATAGAGAAATTTTCTGTTCAAGTCCTTCTCTGATAATCCCCTTTATCTTATAAGCATTTTGATAGTGAACTGCCAGTGGCTCAATGGCGATTGCAAAAAGCAGTGGTGACAAGGGGCATCCTTGTCTAGTACCGTGTTCTAGTTTAAAGTAGTCTGAATTATTATTGTTAATACAAACTGAAGCTTCTGGACTGGTATGCAGTAGTTTGATCCATGCACAAATGTTCGGGCCACACCCAAATTTCTCCAATGTAGTGAAAAGGTAGTTCCATTCAACCATATCAAATGCTTTTTCTACATCCAACAATAATAATATCTCCAGGGTGTTAGACTTTGTGGGTGAATATATAACATTAAACAGACATCAAAGATTGGAAGCTAAGTGTCTGCCTTTAATAAATCCAGTTTGGTCTTGTGATATTACCGAAATAATAAACTGAATTTCAACCTCTCTTTCTTACTTGTGTTGCATATTTCACATGCCAGTTATCCTGTTGTTTGTGTCACTTTATTTTTCCAATTTCTGCTATACATATTATGACAGTAATTGGATGCATCAAAAAAATTTTGAAGACAGTACCACTTTCTTCTTTCTTGAAATTAAACATGTTTTCTAACAAAAAATACAATATAAACTCACAAAGTATCCTTTTGACAAGCAATGATTTTTTTTATCAAAATCAAGAATTACAACAATTTAAATTAATAATTAATATACATTTTTATTATAAGAATGTGGGCCTATAAAAAATCATGTAATCATTTATATAAACTAAAGGCACTGTCTCCAGGAAAAAAGCAGATTTATTTTCATTTAAATTAGCATACACATAAAAGACTTTGTGCACGGCTCAAAGAAGACAATTTCTATTTTTGTTTTCATTGTTAGGTTATTAATGTTTTATTTAGAAATATGAAAAGCATAACATTATTTCCAGAAAAGGTCAGAAGCTGCATGGTTGAATGGGAGTAAATTGTAGTGACAAGATTCCACATTTGGATATTGGAATAATAAATCATGCATGGTCATTTGAACCCAAGAGCCCAAATCATTCCAGCATTAGGGGCAACCTTACTGTTGCAACTGGGGAAGCAAGCTAGAGCACCTGCATCAGCAACACCTGGTATCCCCGGATCCCCAAGCCTTTAACATTTCCACAGTTGCCTGTTCTCTGACAGAATGGGAGAGAAATGTGTTTCTTTCTAAGTTATTTTCTCTCTCTCTCTCTCTTTGTCTCTACCTCCTGTGATCCCTTGTCTGTAGCCTTTCTTGGAGTCTAGTGTATGTGAAAGACATAACCCGTCTGCAGTGACTTTTCTTCTGTTCTGGTGTTACAATGAACTTCAAGTTTCTTTTTGTGTACCTCTCTTTTTCAAATTTCTTTAATGTACAGATAAAAACATTTATTGTATATATAGGATATACAGTAATCCCTCACTACTTCGCGGTTCACTTTTCGCGGATTCACAACTTCGCGGGTTTTTAAATACAAGTGATTACCCGCCTATCGCGGACATTATGTTCCAGACCCATCAGCAACAGGAGAAAATCCGCGATATAGAAAGACCATATAAATAAACATTTTTATAGTTTAAGCCTTAAAATACCCATCCCACATGCTTTAAACACATGTAAACTTATAAAACACACTTTGTTATCACATATGATATGTGGATGTCGGGCTAAGGATATGAGTAACATCTCACTATTATAAAACATTTTAACTTCACGCAAGACAAGACAGTGAGACAGGAAAATAGGTGATGTACACCTAAAAGCCTGATTGTACAGGCTTTTAAATTACTGACACGCAGAGCGACAAGCAGCACAAAGCCAGCACAAAGTCCACTTCTCCTTAGCGTTCATTCAGCTCCCCACCCCCTTGACAATGCGAAGTGGCAGGAGCATACCGCGCCTCCGGGGAGGGGGGTTTGAGCGAACATGCGTTCAGCCCTCACACACCCCCACTCCTCCTCCTTCCAACAAGCAGGCATTTTGGCAGAAGCGGCACAAAGTCCATTTCTGCTCAGCGTGAGTTCAGCTGCCCCCCTTCACAATGCAAGTGCAGACACATCGACGTCTGATCACTGCGTGCAGTGTGCAGTGTTGGTCTGCGGTGTTTAAGAATGTAGAAAGTGTTTAAGAGTATAGGAAGTGTTTATAGGAGTGTGGGAAAGGTTAACAAGAGAGTGAGAAAGGTTTATAAGAGTGTGGGAAGGGTTTATAAAGCCTTAAAATATGTATAAATAATAAAATAAATATAGGTCGCTACTTCGCGGATTTTCACCTATCGCGGGGGGCTCTGGAACGTAACCCCCGCGATAGGTGAGGGATGACTGTAATGCACAATATATAGCATATCATGCATATTCATATATATATATATATATATATATATATATATATATACATATTTTAATGAAAGAGACAAAAATATCATAAATCTTTGGGGCACCTGAAGTCTAACCCCGTATAATGAAAACAAAACATGGGTTGAAATTGCATTAAAAAGCAAAAGAAAACATTGATGCAAATCTCAAAGTAGACTGCTCAAGATGGCAGAGCTTTCAGTCTTATGGACTCCTGGCAGGAAGAGGCGGGTCCAGGCAAGAGGACACCGAAAGTGACATCAGAAATATTATGACCATCAATCTTTCAGTCTGCAGAGAAAGGAAGAGAAAAGGCATCAGCCAACAGAGAAGTCTGGGGATCTGATGGAAAATGAGTTACTTGAGCCCTTAAGCTGTCGCCCAAGCACACGCATGTGACAGGACCCTCCTCAGCCTAGACCCATTGGGTTGGGTGTTCTGAACCGCGAGATCATGAACCCGGGATACAGCATCGGCGTACATGCTCCTCCCAGGTGTCGGAATAGATGACAACATCATCCATGTAGGCAGCACAATAGGCATTGTAGGGCCGTAGCACTCACTCTATCCACCAGACAATGGAAAGTTGAAGGAGCCTTTTGCCATTCAAATGAGAGAATGTGATACTGCCAATTGCAGCTAGGAGTGCTGAACATAGTCTTGGCCTTGGCAGATTCCATTAAGGGAATTTGACAATACCCCTTCGCTATATCAAGGTTGTTCAAATACTGGGCCTTACCAAATTGCTCAAAAAGTTTGTCCACTCGCGGAATCAGATATGCATTGAGTCAACAGAAGTTATTGCAAAAGTGCCAGCTACCATTGGGCTTAGGTACGAGGACTATGGGACTAGACCAGGGACTAAAACTTTCCTTAATAACAATAAAGTCTAGCATTCATTTGATCTTAAGTTCCACTTCAGCTCTTTTTGCTTCTGGGAGGAGATATGGGAGTTCTTGGACAATGACCCCTGGTTCTGTAATGATGTCGTGTGCAATCAGGGAAGTTCTTCGGGTTCATTCATTCAACACTTCTGGGATGGACAAGATCACTGCTTTGAGCTCTTGTTGTTAACGGAGCATCAAATTTGGTCTAAAATTAATGGTGCTGTTTTGAGTAAAGAATGAATGAGGCTAGCTTTTGTACTAATCAGGGTTCTCTGTCCTTCCACAGCTTCAGCAGATTCATGTGGTATACTGCACTTGTTCAGTTGGCTGGCGGTTTGTTTTTTCTCCCACATAATTGACCATCCCCTTTCTATACTTAATTTTGTATGGGCCTTGCCAATGTGCCAGTAATTTAGAATGGGTACCCAATCTATGAGCCGGAGCTTCCAAAGTGTTGTGCAACAGTCGTAATAGTGAGCCTGGGCTGACTGCGCAAACTCCTTATTCTCTTTTAGAAATGTTTCTAAAATGTTAGTGGAGGGCAGGGCCTCTTCCTCCCATCCTTCTTTTAGAATGTCCAATAGGTCCTGGGATTGTTGTTCATAGAGCAGTTCAAACAGGTTTGATCACCACAAGGGAAAGCAAAGGTGCATACACCTGATGGGCCCCAATTAGGGCGAAACACATGTCATGTAGTCTTTGTATTATTTGACAGGTACTCTATAACATGCCTATGATCTGCTTCTCACAACTGACAGGGCATGGCGTATGTTTGCCAACTACAAGCATTACCTGGTAGTCAACCCAAATAATCAGACCTATGGATATATATATGTATATACAGTATTATAAGGAGCAGAAGCCCTAGCACTTATAATGTGATCCTAATGTAATGTGGGAGACCTTCCGTGACAAGACCCTGAAAGTTGCTGAGGGATGTGTTGGTGTTACCGGTGTTCCCGGAAGGAGGTGTTTCATCTTGCAGGGAACCCTGGATATCATTGAGAGTTGTCGCAGCGCATGGTTCAATGGCAACTCTGGTCTGTACCGGGAACTGAGAAGGACGGCTGCGAGGGCTCTGAGGGCAGATAAAGAGGCGTTTGTTACAGGAATCTGGCGACCCACATCCTTCTTACAGAGGAATCGAAGCATTACACACATCTGAATCTGTTTCTCAGAGTGTTACAGTCAGGGCAGCTGATGGAACGGTCCTTACGGATAACACTGCAGGTGTGACCCGCTGGGCTGGCTACTTTGAGCAGTTGTTCAAAGCCGATTCTCTGGCTAGGACGCTGGATATCTCTGGGTCAATGGTTCTTGAGGTTGATCCTCTAATTAGCTGTGAACCACCCTCTCACCGAGATTGCATAGGTGGTGAACCAGCTGAGGGGGGGAAAGGCTGCAGGGATCTGTGGTATTCGGGGTGAACTTCTCCAGGCTGGTGATAAGGCTGTCCTCCTGGCATTACAAGCAATCTTTGCTTCCATTTGGGAGACTGGCATCATCCCAACTGACTGGAAAATGGAACTTGTCGTCCCTAACTGGAAAGGGAAGGGTGATTGTCTGGATTGCAGTAACTACAGGGGGATAACACTGCTCTCGGTGCCGGGTAAGGTCCTTGCTAGGGTCATCCACAATAGGATCCGTGATCACTTGCTCACCTACCAGCGACTGGAACAGTCTGGTTTTACGCCTAAGAAGTCTACCATCGACTGCATCCTGGCACTGAGGGTTCTCATGGAGTGCAAACGAGAATATCGTCAGAGATTCTTTGCAGCGTTTGTCGATTTTCGCGAAGTCTTCGACTCAATCTGCCCTATGGGACATCCTGAGGGTTCGTGGGATCTCCTCAAGGTTGCTGGATATGATGGCCAGCCTGTACACTGGTACTGTGAGTGCTGTGCAAAGTGGAGGCAGGACCTCTGCGTTTTTCCCAGTTGATTCTGGGGTTCGTCAGGGGAGCGTACTGCTCCTACTCTGTTCAATGCTTGTATGGACTGGGTGTTGGGCAAGGTCGTGGGGTCCAGCGGCTGTGGGGCATCTGTTGGTGAAGAAAGATTCACGGATCTTGACTTTGCTGATGATGCTGTGATCTTCGTGGAGTCCACGGAGGCTCTGATCAGGGCGCTCGAGAGACTGAGCGAGGAGTCTGAGTGTCTGGGCTTGCGAGTGTCCTGGATAAAAACCAAGATCCAGGCCTTTAATGACCTCTTGGGCACAGCCATCAGCAGTGTGTCTGTTTGTGGAGAGAGTGTCGACCTTGTTGAGAGGTTTACTTACCTTGGCAGTGTCATTCATGTCTCTGGTGACTCTTCCTATGAAGTCAGTAGATAGATTGTGAGAGCATGGGGGGGTCATGAGGTGACCTGCGGCGAAGACTGGACTTCTTTGGTACTGTGTCTCTCCAGAAAATCCTTGGGTACCGTTGGTTTGACTTTGTGTCGAATGAGCGGTTGCTCATGGAGTCCCGATTGAGGCACATTACCTGCATTGTGAGTCAGTTACGGCACTACGGCCATGTGCCTCGTTTCCCGAGGGTGATCCGGCTCATAAGGTCCTCATTGTTGGGGACCTGAGTGGCTGAACCAGGCCAAGAGGTCGCCCACTTGACACCTGGCTGCAGCAGATAGAGGGTCATTTCCGGAGGGTGGGACTGGACCGCGTGTCTGCCTGGGGGGTTGCAAACCGGGATCCCGAGTTGTTTTGTCGTGTAGTGGGTGCAGCAACGCACTGTACCAGTGCATGCTCCCCAACTTGACTTGACTAATGATGGTTCAATCACCTCTGTGTAGTGAATTCTATTCTATTACTACAAAATACTAAATCTAGACAGATGACTACAGACAATCTGAGCCAAAGAGAAGCCCATCACTGTTAAAAAAGGTCAGCATTTTAAAGTTCCAATTTACTTTCAATTTTCTATTGAAAGAAAAAAATACAGTTCTGAACTTCTACTGAGATTTTATTTTGAACTACAGAGTGATATCTTTTGTGATTTAACATACTGCATTAAGAAGAAACATATTAAAAAAATAAACTAGTAACTGTACTTTATTTCTATTCTCGAGGGACTGCATTCATAATAGGTATATTATCCAAAGTAATGTTTCTAGTTTTTTTAGGTAAAAAGCAAACCAGAATCTACTCCAGACCACTGAGAAGCACATCCAGGTCACAATATTTCACACAGGGACTCTACATTTCTCAGAGGTTTCGATGTAAACTTTGAATACTGCAACTGGGAAATGCTGTTCCCTACTAGAATCCAAGCATTCCAAGACAAACAATTCTGTGCATGGAATATTGAATGGGAATGTTGGAATGTGTATTGCTGTACACTCCATTCCATCTACCTACTTACTCTTGCAATGTAATCAAAAGATGCCGACAGATAATTTTAATTCTTTATTACTCTCGATTTGAACAGAAAATGAATTTCTTGTCAAATGAAACTTGTGGTATTTTATAGTTTTATTTTGTAACAGTTAACATTTAATGTGTACAAAGTGGAAGATTGTACAGATTGGGTATCCCTAATCCAAAGTGCCTGGGACCAGAGATATTTCGAATTTTAGATATTTTCAGATTTTGGAATATTTGCATATACTGTACATAATGAGCTATCTTGGAGACTCTTAATCAAACAGGGAAGTGCAGCCAAATGATGTCTCACTCATATAATAATTCATATCACTGAGCCATTATTAGAATGAATGTTGAAATGACAAACCTCAAAGGTGTAAAATATGATGTACAGACTTTATTGTAGATCCCTTTTAAAATGGCCAATGCTGTGTATTTGCATTAAAGAACTTTTAAAATTTTTTTTGTCACTTTATATAAGCTACCTGTTGTTACTTTCAAGGGAACTGGCCGACAGCTCAAGAATATCTGAGGCAACCTTCACCATGCCCACTGTGCTGCATACACTGGGTTTTATTAATCAGTTTTTTTTCTTTCTTTGGTGTACGCATGTTTTCACTCTCGAATCCATCCAAAGTTTTATAATTGAGACCTCTGGTGTCAGTGATGGTCAAAGCCCATTAAGCAGATTAAAGGCATGAGATACTTACTTAAGTGGGAAGTATTGAGCATGAATATATGCAAGCTCATAAAAGCAAGAAATTGTGTGCGCCAAAAGAAAAGATTTATAAAAACTGGTGTATGCACATTTCTATACAATTTACACTTCACGAATCAAAATCACCGTGTAAATGTGTGTATGTGAACGTGCCTCGATGCCACCCTGAAACATCCAAATATGGAGCATGCTAATTAACCTCTTACATATACAATCATGATGTTGCAGAACTTTATTGGCTGGTAGAGCAGCCTCCCACTTAATGCATCGAGACACCACCACCTGCATTCAAGAGTATATGGCTGCACTTCACAATTGGAAGCATTATAATGCCTCTTCTCTGTGTTCTGGAGGTCAGGGAAAGTGGCAGCATCTGAGCAGGTAGCTGCTATTACCGGGCAAATGTAATTATATGATTACTGTTACAATGAATGGCACAGGCTATATGAAACAGTGATAGTTCAGCCAGTTGCTTTATCAATAAGCCAGCCACCACATACAGTACTATCATTTTTTTTTTTTTTTGTTCTTTATTTCGCCTTATACAATTTCTTGTATTAGGAATTTGTTAGTTTTCGCATACCCCTTGGGGTCAGAGCGCAGGGTCAGCCATTGTACAGCGCCCCTGGAGCAATTACAGGTTAAGGGCCTTGCTCAAGGGCCCAGCAGAGCAGTGGCCTTTTGGCAGTGACGGGGATTTGAACCGGCAACCTTCGGGATACCAGCGCAGCTCCTTAGCCTCAGAGCCACCACTCCGCCCAATGTCTGCCAAATCTATTTTGCCTTAAAAAATATGAATCCCAGGCCAAAGAGCCACAACTCAGATGACTTGTGTGTTAACGGAATGTCACTACTCACAGTTAACAAAAGCAGCTTCATTCTCACTAGGTGCCCTTATTGAGTTATAAGTGCTGTAAATTGCTCTGATTATGTTAGGAGAACCGGACACTGTTGCAAATGCCTTTTTATGCTGGCAAAATCATGCTATGTTTTATTTGTGCACGCCCACACCATACAAAAACTGGATGCAGCTCTTTGCCAGTCAGTTAACGGCTTACAGCACAGCAAGCAAGATAGAATAAAGCTTGGCTGAGATATTCCTGACCTGTCAGACAGTTCCCTAAGAAGTGACAACAGGTAGCTGATATAAACTGACAAACAACCAAAAAAGTTCTTTAGTGCTAATACACAGCATTGGCCCTGCTAGAAGCAATATAAAATACAGTCTGTACATTGCATTCATTGCCCTTGAAGCATAATATGTTTGTCATATCAAAACACATTATATAAACAACTTGGTGCTTTCTATTATGCGGGCAAGTCGCAATTTAGCTAGTACTGCTGCATTTCCTTATTTGGTCAAAGGTTTTGTCATTTCCCAGTTTTTCTGAAATGTTACATATGCATGGTTCAGAGTTGCTGTAAATATTTGCACATTCCCTTGTTAAGTTTTCTATTATAAATCTCAAAGTTTGTGTAGGAAGTTGCGTACACACATTTCAAACCATTTTTTGTGCGTCTGCAAGCTTTATAAATGAGGCTCCAGATTTCTGCATTTAGTGCTTATGAGACAAGGAAGAGTTGATGTGTTCTCATCAGTGTTCATGTCACATGTCCCTTACCTTACCTAAATGCTGCCCCTTTATGTCTGGAGCATGCACCACTCAGATGATGGTGCCCTAGGCAGCCACCTATGTCTCCTAATAAATTAACTGGCTCTGCTTGATGTAGAATTTTCCACTTGTGCCCTCCTATTTTTTTTTAATGGATGAAATGCCACGCAGGTGTTATTGTTTTACTCTCCAGTTCAGCACATGTGCCATTCATGGGGGACCCAATAATCGATCAAGTAATTGTACATTGTGGTGTTTGTTGCTTCATGGGGAACACCAACCTCAGTCGCTGTTCATGTCTTAGGCTCTTAGAATTTTAAAGTGGACAACTGTTCCAATGAAACCCTCACCCATACCCCCCGGTCATCACTTAAGTACAGTAGCTTTGTGGAACTTGATGTTTCAAAGGTGATATAGGAATAGGAAGAGATTTAGCTTGGTTAATTAGCTATCCGTCGTGCCTTTGGCAATGTGGTTAATTGATTAAATAATTTGGCAAGATTCCTAGTTTATTTACTTTACCTTTCTCTGTTGTAGGAGGCAGTCTTCCAGCCATTAGACTTAAATCAAGGTAACTGAAGCAGTGGTCCTCTAAGTAAGGCTCTTTGCTGTGTCATCTGTAACTTCATATGGAAAACCATTACTCTTTCTGGCACAAGGGTTTAGATGTTGAATTTCCTTTCTTGAAATAATGACTGCTTCTCAGCCTTTCGGACTGGCACAGTGCATAGTTTGGCAGACTGGATTTCAGCTTTCCGGTTGACAAAGAGAGGAGATTGTCAGCTTCCAGCTCCCAAGGGAGGTTTCAGAGCATGCAAGAGGTTATTTTGTAGAATGTGAGAGCAGAGAGCCCCTGGGAGTTCCCCAGAGAGAGTGCCCTCAGAATTCTCATGACAGTCCTGGATAATGCAGCTAGTTTTGAAGGAACATATAATCACTTGTGATTGAATTAAAGTCACTTCTAGCTACAAAGTGCACATTTCCAGTGCTTTGTTATTGATGCATTATTTTGTCCATCACACTTTCAATCCTAAAAGCAGTCACTGCAAAGAATCTTCTGCAAAGATGTCAGTTCAGCTCTGATTTACACCTCTGTTATCACACGAATTACAAGGCTGGTCCTGATACGGAGAGTTTAGACCCCTACTTTCCCATGTAAGTAGGTGTTTGACACATCTGGATATTTGCATCCCAGTTAAATCTGCTATTTAAACAGGCCATTAGTGTACCACTGAAGCTTAGCAGAATGGGGAATGCCCACTTTGTCCTACAGTGACCAGATCATCCCATGCTCAGAATGAATAAATATATTTGGAATCTCTACACATGTTGTTAACATACATTCAGCAGTAAAAATATATATATATATTTGTGGCAACTCATTCAACATCACATTGGCGCTCAAAATGTTTCAGATTATGAAGCATTTCGGATTTTGGAATCTTAGATTAAGGATATTCAACTTGTACTGCCAAGGCTTCAAATTTCAATTTGACAAATCCATAACTGTAGTACAACTTATTGGAAAACTTGGATGACACTTCAGCCTGCCACAGCAAAATATCTTGCTAACTAAACATATTTTTAATTATATTTTACCTGAAACCATTCCAAATTATATAGATATTTTAGCACAAATATTTAAAAGATACTAAGACAACAGATATGTTGTTATTAATGAGTTCTGTAAGGTGTCCTTGTGTGCCTTGAAAGGCGCCTATAAATAAAATAAATTATTATGATTATTATTATTATTTAAGGCAGGCATTTAACTACAACTGAAAAATAGTAAATTAAATATTTACTCACATAAGCATACAGTTGAAAGGATCCTGGAAGCATCATACGGAGGAACACAATTAGGAAATATTGGTTGCAATACATAGTTCGAGAATGTCAGCGCAATTACAGCCAGACTGGTGGGGTACATTATCAAAGTGGCACTCCATAATAACAGAAACCTTTGTTGTAAAAAGAGAGGAGAATTGGTTAATACAAATGTAAATCTGAATGAACTTTACTACTTTCTACTATCTTATAAACAGTAGTTTCTAATATGCATTAATTACTTGGTAGAGCTGTGTAACTGAAAAAGTGGCCATTCACTATCGGTTTTCAAATGTTTTGAAAACAGTTTGCATTTGTGCTCTCAATTTTGCATTTCACTTTGCAATGGTATCTAAGCTGGAAACCAGAAAAGTATCTTCATTTCATCTGAACATTAATAGAAAGTATTTTGAACTCAAGTTGGAAGACCACATATAATAATAATACTACAATTTATTTAAGATGCTTTTTACAAAACCTCAAGACCACCTCACAGAATATAACAGATCACTGGTAAATTCTATAGTAGTAAAACAATGGTAAACATTAAAATAATAAGTAAACATGCATCAATAGTGAAATCGACATGAACTAAGCAATAATGTACCATAGTAAGTAGTAAATATACTGTAAAGAACAGTTGACTCCCACTGCAAAGGACTAACAGAATAAGTGAGTTTTGAACTTTGTAGTGGAGTCCAAATTTCGGATGTGGGAGGTTAAAGTGTTCCAGAGTTTGGGCGCAGCAACAGAACAGGACCTAGCACCCAGAGTAATGAGGTTACCAATTGTGGTAGTTAGTAAACCTGAAAACGAGAAATGCATGGATCGAAAAGGAGCATAAGGTTTGAGGGTGTCAGTGGGGGCCTGTTATGTAAAGTTTAAAATATGAAGAGAAGACTTAACCTGAAATAACACAGAGAGCCAGTGGAATTGAATAAGGTGATGTGTAACATGGTCGGCTAGCTTGGTGTATGTGATGTTTCTGGCAGTACAGTTTTGAATGAGCTGTAATCGGTGGAAGAGTCTATTCAAAACCCCAAAAAGAATACCATTAAAATGCCAAAAAGAATGCCATTAAAATAGTCAATGAGAAAATAAACAAGGCATTGACCAATCTCTCAGTGCTACATTGTGTTAAGCCAGGGAGAATTCTGGCAATATTCCAAATGTGGTAGCCTGGGAGACGTATTCATATGGAGGCAAAGGAAAGAGTACTGTCCATGATTACACAGTGGGTCTTTAACCGAGTGGAAATGGGTATGGTACAGTCATAAAAAGAAAGGGTGAAACAGTTGAACATGGCAAGTACTGATTTACAGCCTATGACCACTAACTAAGTTTTACTGCTGTAGTAATACATATTAAAATGTGTCACTGTAATCTGTGAAGTTCATTTCAAACCCATTACTTTATAGCTAAAACCACACAAATAGGATGACATACAGAACCTGCCAGAAAGATGGATATAAATAGGTGGAAGACGACTCAGGCAGGCTAGTTGCCCTACTTGGTCATATAACCATGGGCCACCATCTTCTATTTAAAGTTCTCTCTGTGAACAATCCCAGGGACAATTAGCTAAGGCAGGGATTTTGGTTGATTAGAGCAGGCCTGACCCATTATTTTCAGGCAGAGGTCATGAATGATTAGAGCAGGCCCACTGTGTGCTAGCTGGGTCTCAGAAGATAATATAATAATACTAGCAAAATACCCGCGCTTCGCAGTGGAGAAGTAGTGTGTTAAACAGGTTATGTAAACATATATATGCATATACATATACAGTGATCCCTCGCTATATCGCGCTTCGCCTTTCGCGGCTTCACTCTATCGCGGATTTTATATGTAAGCATATTTAAATATATATCGCAGATTTTTTGCTGGTTCGCGGATTTCTGAGGACAATGGGTCTTTTAATTTCTGGTACATGCTTCCTCAGTTGGTTTGCCCAGTTGATTTCATACAAGGGATGCTATTGGCAGATGGCTGAGAAGCTACCCAACTTACTTTTCTCTCTCTCTCTCTTGCGCTGACTTTCTCTGATCCTGACGTAGGGGGTGTGAGCAGGGGGGCTGTTCGCACACCTAGACGATATGGACGCTCGTCTAAAAATGCTGAAAGATTATCTTCACGTTGCTATCTTCTGTGCAGCTGCTTCCTGAAGCGACATGCTGCACGGTGCTTCGCATACTTAAAAGCTCGAAGGGCACGTATTGATTTTTGACTGTTTGTTTTTCTCTGTCTCTCTCTCTCTCTCTGCTCCTGACGGAGGGGGTGTGAGCTGCCGCCTTCAACAGCTTTGTACCGGCGGAGCTTCGCATACTTAAAAGCAAAACAGCCCTATTGATTTGTTTGCTTTCCTCTGTCTTTCTGACAGTCTGTGCTCCTGACGCGCACTCCTTTGAAGAGGAAGATATGTTTGCATTCTTTTAATTGTGAGACAGAACTGTCATCTCTGTCTTGTCATGGAGCACAGTTTAAACTTTTGAAAAAGAGACAAATGTTTGTTTGCAGTGTTTGAATAACGTTCCTGTCTCTCTACAACCTCCTGTGTTTCTGCGCAAATCTGTGACCCAAGCATGACAATATAAAAATAACCATATAAACATATGGTTTCTACTTCGCGGATTTTCTTATTTCGCGGATGGCTCTGGAACGCAACCCCCGCGATGGAGGAGGGATTACTGTATACATATCTACATATACACATATCTACATATACATATATAGCAAAATACCCGCGCTTCGCAGCGGAGAAGTAGTGTGTTAAAGAGGTTATGTAAACATATATATACATATACATATATACATATATATACATATCTACATATACACATATCTACATATACATATATATATATATATACATATACACATCCACATATATATATACATATATATATATATACACATATCAACATATATATACACATACATATACACACATATACGTATATACATATACACATACATACATACACATACATATATATATATATACACACATACATACATACACACATATATATATACACATACAGACATATATATATACATATACATATTTATATATCTACATATATATACATATCTACATATGTATACACATATATATACATATCTACATATATATATTTATATAGACATACATATATACATACATATATATATATATATATATATATATATATATATATATATATATATGAATGTATCTATATATAAATAGCCAAATCCCCGCGCTTCGCAGCGGCGAAGTACTGCTTTTAAATTTTTATTAAGAAGAAAAGAAAACCTTTTTAAATTGAGGGAAAATATACCAATAACAATTTGTTAAGGATCTTTTTTTTTGTGAAGCTGCATTCAGTCAGTTCACGTGAGCAGCTCTCTTGTGTGATGTTGCGATGTCCACAGCTTTATTTAATGTTAGCTAAGACCCGGCACTTAAAAGTTTCTCGCTACAGCAATTTTAAGTCCATTACAAAGTGATCCAAAGTCTCGTTTATACCTCGTGTCTTCTCATTAAACTTGTATGTCGCGAATATGGTATTGCAAACGGCAGCGGGAGCGTTTCTATAAAGTTAATTTAAACTTACGGTTTACACCGTGCTTTGTTTCCGCAGTATCGAAGTGATCACTCGTGCTGCATTCAGTCAGTTCACGTGAGCCGCTCTCTTGTGCCTTCTCAATTGTGTAATGAATGTATTCTTCAGCGCTGTTTGGGGCTCTTCCTTGTTTTCAGTTCACGTGATTACGTAGGAGGCGTGACGACGCGATACGCGACTCCGCCTCCTCCATTACAGTATATGGACAAAAAAGAGGTTCCAGTTATGACCATTACGCGTAGAATTTCGAAATGAAACCTGCCTAACTTTTGTAAGTAAGCTGTAAGGAATGAGCCTGCCAAATTTCAGCCTTCCACCTACACAGGAAGTTGGAGAATTAGTGATGAGTCAGTCAGTCAGTCAGTGAGGGCTTTGCCTTTTATTAGTATAGATATAATATATAAATATAAATATATAATCTCATAATATAACCATACCTGACAAGTTTCCTCAAAAAAAATCCATAAAATATGCAAATATGTGAGTATTTAAAATGACAAGGATCCATGAAGGAGATAGAAGCCATCCAAATGATGCCCCCATCCTGCCGGACCAGACACGTATAGTCATCAGCATTCCCCACTGAAGTATTGCATACTGACTGTACGTTCCATTGGCTTCTCTCCAGCCTGGATATGTATGTATAAACGATCATTCTATTTTATAATTTGGGGCTACTTTTGAATGCAAGTTAAATACATATATCTCTTTTTGTACTATATTTCTCTTGTTTGATTATTTCTGCCATGGTTACGAAAAGGACGAGTATAAGAAAGTGGATTGTCATCTAGGTCCTTATGTCCTGGAGACAGGAAGTAAGGGTGGTAGATTGAAGAGTGGAAGTATAGTAGGATACGTTTGAAGGATACATAAAGTTGAGAGTCCCCATCTGTTGAATCATCTTGCCCCACCTTTTGTCATTCATTGGCTATTTGATTACTTTTTGCTTTTGTTATGATTAAAGATTGGTCTTGAATCAAAATGCAATCCACACGTAGCTGCTGCCAAACGAAATGCAGTATGTCTGCTTTTCTTTTAGTTATGACATCCAGTCTATGAACATGAATTAAAATGCAATGCGCTTTTGTATTGTGCTTTAAACTGACACAAAAATTGTGTGCCATGGTGAAAAGCAATCAATCATTTAGTTGATATGGTTTTAATTATGACATGATGAAACTGTGCCAAAATTAAATAGCCCACTTGCATTAGTATTGCACTTCAGTGTGTTTAATACGCTGGATTTAATTTAATTTTAGCACAAATAATCTTCCATAGGTGGGTATTGTTGCAAAATCATAGTATCTAGGCTGTATTTCAGATGCTGTTCATTTTTTTTTACCAAGCATCATTCCAAAGTTATTCTCCACCTTCTTCCTACAGAGACAGACACTGAGGCGTTAGAAAGATAAAGAATGTATGAATGGATAGAGGTTGTCATTACTTTTGTATCAGACTGACATAAGAAGGTACATTTAAAATAAACAGGAGCAAGAAAAATATTCTATGACATCCGAAAGAAACAAAAGCTATGTTGTTACTAGCAGTGGAATCTTTACATTAGGGGCAAGTGGGTCACTGCCCCATTCCTATGTGATGGTGACGTTTTACAAAAAATAAAATATGTAGTAAAATCACTTCGGTAACTTAATATACTGTGTGCATTGCTGGCAGCTTAAAGGCTCGGATAATGGTTATTTCCCACAAGAGGGTGCTGTTGACTAACACCTTATCTTTTCCTCCATTTGCAGACTGGAAGATTGACAGCTTTACCGCCCTTGAAGTCACTTCCAGTGTTCGCCCGCCTGGATCCACATGTTCCTCCCAGAAGTCCTTATCAGCATAAGCTCTACCATCTTGAAACAGACTACCTGAAGACTCATGTCTGTAGCAACGTTTATTTTCTTTTTTTCATTGTATTGTGAGGTTACACCGAAGTGTGACAGCCGCATCTGTGAAGGACTGCTTGTCTGTTGCTGAGGCAACCAAAGTATCGCAGTTCAAAAGCATTGTGCTATATATGAAATAACTAAGAGATCTTCATCGAGATCGTGCTTTACGCAACTGTCGCCAATGGGTGTTGCAAGGAACATTTTAAATGCAGGGAACAGTTTAACTTTGCCACTGACCTGGCCCCGCCTATGCCCGTTTGCTGTGTCTCTGTATAGGAGAGTAGTAGATCCTGTTGCAATAAATAACCCTGCTGTTCCTATTTCAAGTTGAATAAAGCTGGTCTTGCTAAAGTACTGAGACTCAGCCTCGTGTTTTGGGGTGTAAGACAGTGACTCACGTGTCACAGCGTTTATAACACGCATTTTGTTTATATTATATGGGGTTTGCCTACTGGTCCCTGAAAACTTCATAAGTGTCTGTGTTATTTCTTACAACTGTTAAAATGTTTATTAGCAAAGCCATCTTAGTCATCATAATAATCTTTTTCCAATTCCCATTTTATGATCAATGCAATTTTTTAACCAGGAAATTTTTTCTTTATGCCTGGTGCCACTAGCCTTTTCCTTGGATGCTTAGGCTTACTTCTGACCCCACAATGTTTCGGCATAGCTTTACTAATTGTGTGCATGTGCAGCAGCCTGAGCTTTTTATTTCTGCACTGAGGCTTAAAGGATAGAACTCTTTCAAGTGAAAACTTTTTGAATTTTCCATGAACTTATTCATCTTGCTGTATTGGAATGGTCTTAATCAACATTATCATGAATCTTAACAATGATTTCAGTACAATATGGTTTAGTATTGGACTGAATGATTATATTCTACATTCCTGGAATTAAATTTTGTAGTAAAGTGCGCTCTTTATTGAATGAATATTCATTTGCATTTCTGATTTGATTGTATTTATTGAGTGTTAAAATATATTTTGGTACTTTTAGTACTGTCCCTTGGTGATTACACTGTATCACAAAATATCTTCATTTTGTGTGATTTTTTTGTTGTTGCATCATTCGGCTGGCATTTTATCATCACTGATGCTGGTAGGCAATCTTCCACAGCTCCTTCCATGTGATCTTTTCTGTATCTTGTCCCAAGGTTATTACAGTTTTGCCTTTGTAGATTATTTTTAATTTCTATATTATTTCTGACCTTACTGTTAGTTTTCCTTCACCATGTATTTTTAGTTTTAGTTTAGCTTTTATTTCACAAGGACATTTCTATCTATCTATACTTCTATATATCTATCCATCCATCCATTATTCAACTTGCTATATCCTAACTACAGGGTCACGGGTGTCTGCCTGGAGCCAAACCCAGCCAGCATAGGGCGCAAGGCAAGAAACATACCCCGGGCAGTCTATATATCTATATATCTTATATATAAACATCTACGCGTGGAAGTGTGTGTGTCTCTCTCCGACCCGGAAGTGAGAGGTGGAGTCAGGGTAAGGGTTCCACCTCCAAGGAAACAGAAAACTCGCTTAGCCACTAACAACACAAGTGGGTCCAGCACATCAGCAAAACAAAACCTCAGAAGAAAGGCAAAGTCACTTAGCCACTAACATCGGCAAAACGGTATCCCTTTTACTTTTCCTCCCGCCACTAATGCACAAGCGATGCAAGCATGTCAGCAAAACAAATCCTCCTAGGAGACAGATGCCCAGAGTAGTTCCTTTCAATTACCTGACATCTTTGCATTTCATTTTTTTTCCTGACAATTTCAATTGTTTCTAGGACCCCGGGCTTTTTACAGCATGGGCATACACGGCTATATATATATATATATCTATATATATATATATATATATATATATATATATATATATATATATATATATATGTGTGTGTGTGTGTGTGTGTGTGTGTGTGTGTGTGTGTGTGGGTTTTAGTTTAAATTTTAGAAATTCTTCAAGAGTTATTATAGAGTTCAGTTTTCTGCTGCAATCAGACAGCACTGTACATTTAATAGGTTTGTTTATAATATTAATATAATGTTAGTAGTAGCTTACTGGTGTGTGTGTGTTTTTTAAACAAGCAAAAACAAAATCAGATACTAAATATGAGCAATTTTATACATACTATACAGTACTATACACTTACAAGTAAGTATGACATGTCAGATATTAAGAACAAAGAGATGATCCTTCAGCTAACTATTCCGAGAGAGAAAGAGAGATTGAAAAGACAGGGAAGAGAGGGAAAGATATTTAATACATTATCCTGCCACCAAATTGTTTTCACAATGTTATGTATTTTAAGCCATGATTGTAAAACTATAAGAAATAAATTAAATAAATAAATCACAAATAAAAAACAGGTTTAGTTTTCACAAGTTTGCAGACGCACGTTTGCCAAGCTACTAATAACTTTACCTACAGTTCAATAGAGTCACTGCCAATTCAGGAATTTTATTAGGTTTGTATTGCTTCATTGTCAAATGACTTTTTTAAAGCAAAAGTGAATAGTCAACAACATGCCGCTCAAGTATGTAGACACAGTAGATATGTAAAAAGATTTCTCCTGTGTGAAGTGACAGGTGCATTGTTGTCAACAAAACACAGTCACCTGAGATATAAATCGAAATGTTATTCACTTGTGATTTTCTGTCAACTTGGTAAAGGTTTTGTTGACTAGCACATTTTGACTTCAGGTGTTTGAATTGCACCTTGACACAGAAGAAGTGCAAAGAAATCCAGTAGGCTTTTCATAATGGATATCAGAACCAATGTGCATCCTGGAATTTGGCTTAGTATGTGCTGCTGTATTAGTTTCTGTTTACATACTGTATGTTGGGCTCAGTCATAATTACAGCTAACGTGCTGCCATTTACAAACAGAGTGAAATTCTATTCGGGATTATCTGAATCCAATGCTTCTGTCTTGAGCCCAAGAGATCAGTGAAAGGCAACTTTAAAGTTGCTAAGTACTCTTAGGATGCATGCACAATAACAGGATGTATTATAATTTATCAGTTGAGCAAAATCACCACCTTGATATGCTTCACTAACACTAGAACTTGAATATATGATGCTGTCACTGTCAATTTCTGAAGAACAGTTACTGTTAACACAAAGCAAATCACTTTCTCCTTCACATGCTTTATGTATCTGTATTCATCTTATCCTTGTCACCATCAAACACTGTGTTAACATCCATCCTAATTCCCTAGCCACTGTTAAATGGATGACAGTGTGCAGGTGTGTCACATTGGATGAGTTATCTGAGAAAATGGGAAAGGGGTTAAAGAAGATTCAATTGGCCAGTCAAGTACCAGGAATATTAATTTGAAAAACAAATAAGAAATATTTATTGGCATATTTTGATTAATTTAAGGGCCACTGCAGCCCAGGTCATTTTACACATGATTGGTAATGTTAATGGTTGTGATGAAAAATGAAAATATTTTTTGTAAATTATCATTTTATTTTAGTTAGTCTTTAGCTACACTAACAGTTTAATTTAGTTTTAGGTTTTTATTTCAGTTTGGTTAATTATTTTACTTCAGTTTAGTAAAAAATTTTTGTCAATAGTTTTTGTCTTCATTTTAGTTGTCATTAACAATTATAACCTTACCTTGTTCACTGCTCTCACTTAGTGTCACTGGAACATCATCTGCAATTGCTTCCTCAATCTGTGAGTCAATCCAAGCTAGGATGTTTGTTAAGTCATGTTAGCACCCACATACAATGGATTTAAGGAAAGGTGTGAATCTCCTAAGAGTTACAAGTACTTCTCTCTTTCCCTCTCTCAACTTTAAGATAAAAAAGTGCTTAAAACTGTCTGTCTTTTAAACTAGTACATACTATCTTCATTTGTACCAACACCTTTTACATTAGAAAATTAGATCATACATAACATTAACTTTGTGTTTTGTTCTCTGATAAAAGTTTACATATGAGAAGTCTTATTTCTTATACTTAGGACTTTTAATATGTTTAAATTGTTTGAGACTATATAATATTTAATTCAAAGGTCCATTTCTGGAGTATATTATTTATCTAAAGCTGACTGGTGAAAATTAAAAAAAAATATTGAAACATGTTAATGTAAAAGAATCTGATAAAAGGAAACTTTCTGTTAGATTTCTTCAATCTTCCATGATGTTTTGATCTAAGTAGGCTACATGTGCTCTTCACCTATAAGTGCAAATAAAGGACAGCCTGTGATATCCCATGTAATGGGAAAGTGGCCCCAACCTACACTCTGGACATCTGATAGTTTATGAACCGAACAGGATCAGTGGAGAGATGAGACACAGACAAAAATTGAAGGGTGAATGGTGCAAGTTTATTTATAAGAGTGCTATACAACCACAAATGCAGTAGTGTTAGGCAGGCATTGAGGCACAGTCCTTCAGCACTGACACTTCTTCAGAAATAAAGACATAAAAAGGAAAAATATGGTGTATTTACAAAAACAGTGCACTCCTACAAAAACTACACACACACACACACACGCACACACACACCAACAATGAAGGTAGTCTTCCTTTATCTCTGGCTCAAGAAGCTCTTCCAACAGGAAAAGAAAAAAATACACAAGAATAAAAACAATTGCACCAATCCCAAAAGCAAAATTATCCCAGCACCAAATAAGTATATATACCTCCACCAAAAATGATCACTAGAAGACATATACTGTAACTATATATATATATATATATATATATATATATATATATATATATATATATATAGATATAGATATATAGATATAGATATATATATATATATCTTGTCACACTTGGGTCACAGATTTGTGCAGGGACACGGGAGGTTATAGAAAAAAAGGAACTTTATTCAAAGCACTGCAAACAAACATTTGTCTTTTTTCGAAAGTTTAAACGTGCTCCGTGACAAGTCAGAGATGACAGTTCCGCTAGGAGCAGAGAATGTCTGAGAGAGAGATAAGGAGATCAATTTAACAAAGTGAAAGAAGCCCGTGCAGGCTTTTTAAGAAGGCGGAGCAAAGTGCGAGAGGCATTTTACGCGACAGAGCCGGCCAGAAGGGAAAGGAGGAATGTGAAGGTAGTGTTTCTTAGGGGTTTTCCCAGGGGCGTCTGTATCTTCTGGGGGTGCGATCAGCTCCGCAGCTCACAATAAATATATATATATATATATTTATATATATATATATCCACACAAAAGAATATTTACAAAACCGCCAAAATCATAACTGCTCCTCCAATAGCTCAGCAGTGCTTAACCCTACCTCGCCTTTAGGTCCATTGGCACTCCTTGAATATAACCGCCAAGATTATCCAGCCAATCTGCCACGCTGTCTACCCCACGAAACTATCCACATAGATGATAGTACGTTCACGGCAAGCGCCACGACATGCCCAACTTTGTATTTAAACTCGAACCCCTACCGGTCGCGCGCATATAAACCCCCAACGGCTATGCCGAGCTCAAGCATACCAGTGGCCGACTCACCATTGAGTAAATTCACTTATGTACAATACGGGATCCCCATCTCTGACTCAACCCTGTTTACACAACCAAATGCCTGCTTTTTTTTCAGGTGCGCTGCACCTTAAATTACCTGAGCTGGGCAGGCGGTGATGACACCGACGTGTAAAACTGAACACATGCAGAGGAGCCCGTACTGGCCATTATACCAGCTCCACGTGTGTAGAGACACCGCGCCTTGCAGCAATCACCCACTAGACGGCTCCACGTTCCCACCTTCAACACACAAACAGTAAGCACACTTCCTTAGAACCTTACAAATACCGCTGCTTTAAGCGTTCGGCCGGAGTTATACTTCACGCGACGCGACTCATGCTGCAGCGGACGCTCCTGCTACACAAGCGTTTAAGTGTTTATACTTGCGCGTGTACTTTACGTAAATCTGGAGGAATCTGCCAGGTGGCAGTGCGAGATATTATCACAGTGAGAACATGTTCGGCTTCTCTGTGTTGTGAATTGCCTAGAACACCCATTAAATTCTGATGACACCTTACCGCAATATCTCTGAAAAGGATGTTTATTGATTAAATCCAGGGATGTGTCCATTCCAGCAAGCATTGGGCACGAGTGAGAAACAATTCCTGGACGATGCCTCGGCTCATCGCAAGGTGAATACAAGCACACACATACACTAGCGTCATTTTAGCGGCACCAAATCCCCAAATCTGCATATCTTTGGAAGGAAACTGGAGCACACTGAGGAAACCCAGCAGGAAAACATGTAAACTCCAGGCAGGGAATATCAGCGACGTGACTCCCTGCAAGACAGTAGCGCTAACGCTCCGCCACTGTGTCACTCCATGTGTGTAATTATTAACAGTATTCATTATTTAAACGAAATTACCGATTTATCTGTAAAATGTAATATACATACTTTAATGCTTTTCATCATGAAAGTGATATCAAGGACTCTAAATGTGCAGAGAGTTGGAATATCATACATTTAATGTGCTCAGTGTGGCGATCTATTGCTGGCGATTCGCTGCTGTCAGGAGCAGAGGAAGCCCTAGAAAAAAAGATGGC
Source organism: Erpetoichthys calabaricus (assembly GCF_900747795.2). NCBI lineage: Eukaryota > Metazoa > Chordata > Cladistia > Polypteriformes > Polypteridae > Erpetoichthys > Erpetoichthys calabaricus. The sequence goes on along the minus strand of NC_041402.2, from coordinate 108,173,498 downwards.
ACAGAAAACAGTATGTGAGAATTTTAAAACGTATCGTGTCATTACGATCGGGAATATGCGACGCTTGAATATAAAAGCACCATGAATACATCTGTATGTCAGCATTTTGCTTCACCACATCGAACCATTTATCAAATATCAAAGCGCGCACACCGATCTCGTAGGATCTGCAAAGCAGCTTTCTGTCACATGTAGACAGTAAACAGAGACTCTGACGTCACATTCCAACTTTTAGCACACTGCGCCCCCCGGCCTTTTGCAGGTACTGCAACTCGCAAACACATCGCATTAATTTCTGAGAACCTGCTCAGAGGACGCATCAAATGAACGCTCAGAACGCGTGGCGGCCATGATGCGGGTGCATACGCGTTCTGAGCGTGAAGTATAAATGAGCCCTTAGGGGCTTAGGGGCTCTCTGCACATTTAGAATCCTTAGATTTACACTTGATATCACTTTCATGATGAAAAGCATTAAAGAATGTATATTACATTTTACAGATAAATTGGTAATTTCGTTTAAATAATGAATACTGTTAATAATTACACACAAGGGGTGACACAGTGGCGGAGCGTTATCACTGCTGTCTTGCAGGGATTCACATCACTGATATTCCCTGCCTGGAGTTTACACGTTTTCCTGCTGGGTTTCCTCAGTGTGCTTTAGTTTCCTTCCAAAGATATGCAGATTTGGGGATTTGGTGCCACTAAAATGACGCTAGTGTATGTGTGTGCTTGTATTCACCTTGCGATGAGCCGAGGCATCGTCCAGGAATTGTTTCTCACTCGTGCCCAATGCTTGCTGGAATGGACACATCCCTGGATTTAATCAATAAACATCCTTTTCAGAGATATTGCGGTAAGGTGTCATTGGAATTTAATGGGTGTTCTAGGCAATTCACAACACAGAGAAGCCGAACATGTTCTCACCGTGATAATATCTCACAGTGCCACCTGGCGGATTGCTCCAGATTTACGTAAAGTACGCGCGCAAGTATAAACACTTCAATGCTTGCGTAGCAGAAGCGTCCGCTGCAGCATGCGTCGCGTGAAGTATAACTCCGGCCGAACGCTTAAAGCAGCGGTATTTATAAGGTTCTAAGGAAGTACGCTTACCGTTTGTGTGTTGAAGGCGGGAACGCGGAGCCATCTAGCGGGTGAGCGCTGCGAGGCGTGGTGTCTCTACACACGTGGAGCTGGTATAATGGCCAATACGGGCTCCGTACTGAAGTTAAGGCTTCTTTAACTTAAATTTGGTAATGCGCATTACCACACAGCCATGTTTGAATTTCACATAACAATGGCTTAAGACTCTCCCTTATTTAGTAATTTCCATCACAATTCTTTTTATTGCGGACTTCATAGGATGACCCTGCCTCTTCTTACCGTCTATAATCCCAACTAGCATTTTAATGCTATAACGCCACTCACTAGTAGGATACATACACAATTATTCTGTTCTCACTTTTGTCTGAAACTTTGTCACCTACAGATCATCTTAAATATTATTTCGTTAGTTAGGTTTGCTTAATCCGCCATTCTTAAAAAGCAGTTTAGTGAGGTTCCAGATGCAGTGTGCTCTCAGCTATTTCACATTAAGACGTAGCAAAGATAATTTAAATAATTATTTTCTAAATGCCTCTCAAGATATTCAGTTGTCACAGTTAATTGATTTATTCATAAATGTATTTAATGGCAACTACAGCTTCATTGACATTTAAGCAGAAAAAAACTAACAGCATATATAAACAGATAAATATCCTATTTTTACACAAGAATAAATCCCAAACCAGGAGGACATCAGAATTAATACTATTCTGTTTGAGGGAGATTATTCATGATTTCATGGTTTTTACTTTTTAGTACTCTGTGGGCGATGTCCTCACAGTGTCATTTCAGGCTATTTCAGTGTTTATCACAGTATTGTTGTTAGCGAGATGGTGCAACATGCTGGGGTAGTGATGCTATGTGTAACATTACAACTGCTTAAGATATTTAAGATGAGGCTGCATTATTTATGGATAAAACTTCTAAAAAATGAACAAAGTTTTGTAATGGTAAATTTTAACCATGACTTTTATCACTTTGATTTTTGCCATAGTGGTTTGATTCACATAGTTTTGACCCTGCCTGTCTACCAGCCATTCTTCTGTTAAGACCGATTTGCAGCCTCATTGCCCGGTCTATACATTTTCTTTTTGTTCATACTAAATACTTGGACCAGGAATGCAGAGAAAAGACAGTTTTAAAAAGACGATAGATCTGTGCAAAAGCACGTTAACAACATGACTGTTTCAATGCAACAAATATTTACAGGTACAGAATTAAATACCTTCTAGTAATGCATTAAGGAGCTAACTTTATAGTCAGTACATGTTATATTTTTGCCAGGTTTCCTCCTCTGGCTAAGGTTCACATCTTTGTTTTATGCCTTCTCTGTTCATGTTTAATTCGTTAATGTTAAAATTGTGAATTATGTTAGAGATATATTTCTTATGAAAAGCCCTGTGCACTGTTATGTCTCGAGACATGCTGTTTTACACTTATAATCACTTGATGGAGATTCAGGACAAACTAAATAAGGCCTCCTCTAAACTACACCTGTCTATTGATCAGTGATGTGGTACATGATTATGAGTTCGACGTTAGATAACTTTTGGAGTGGTATGGTCCAAGAGCCAGAGAAGTCTGCTAGAAAATTAAGTCTGTGGCCTGTGCTCCACATTAAGCCCAACGGCCTCCTTTTCAGATGGCACAAAAATCAAGTACCCTGTCTTTGCAAAGGAGTGCTTTGAATCACCTGTTCTGGTTTATTTTGCAGCATCTTCCACAGCACAGAGTACAAAACGTGATTTCTATACGATTGGACCACCAGTGATTTCGTCACTACGACAGTGCAACCATCCACTGCACTCTTTTGTGCTGTTACACTTAACCCACTGGTTCCTGTTTTCACCACTGACCCGTTTGTGCCACCCCCTTCAAGACACACTGCTGCATTGTTTCAGTGTTTTGTTTTGTTTATGTGCATTTTCTGTTAAGGATACAAAACCCCCTAAAGTTAAGATTAAGAAAAAACTCTGGAAAAATGCTGAGATCAAACAAGCTTTTGAAAAAAATGAGGGTGCTGAAGTAGGCAAACCATTTCTTAGAGGTGCTGAAGCTTTTGAGTTCAAAAAATAAAAATTCATCTCTAAGCTTGTTTGTTATAGCCCAGTTGTCCCTTCCAGGAAATGCCTAACTACTTGCTCTCCAGTCCTCACCACCAGGATGTTGTCTTATCATCTCATCAGCCCCATTTGGTCCACCAGGGAGGGACCTGCCAAATTGCTACCTGTGATCCCAGGAGAGGCCATCTTTGAGTTGCTGTCTGTGAATAAAAACTCACCTCTTAGTTTGCTCATATCGTCCTTCCGACTAGGACCACATGGAGGTGGTACCCAGATGCCCATCTCATTTGTCCTGCTCTGGGCCACCAGGAGATTTTGTCCAGTCACTGGCTCTATCCGGTTCATCAGAATGGGGTACTGTTATAGAAGAGTGTCTTGTTGCTGCAGAACCCTGAGAATGTCTCATCTTTTGAGAGCCTAGAGAGTCCCTCATCACCAGAGAGCTCAGAGTGTGTTTTGTGTCTGTAGAGCCCAAATGTGTCTTATCGCCGGAGAGAAACAATGGTCATGAGGTGAGCATGTTCCTCAAAATCTTGCCTCTCAAGTTATGTTTTCCAGACCAGTTGTCCGTAGTATGGAGCCAGGGTTCTGCTGCTTATTTTTTCTGGCCTGAAGGTGGTCTGTCTGTTTCGTCTGCCCTGATAGCACAGCCAGAACTGGGCACTGTCGAGTTGCTGCCTGACTTTGCAGGAAGTGGCACTACTGAGTGGCTGCCCACCAGGTGGCTGTCCACCAGTTTTCGTTAGCCTATGGGAACCACAAGGAGGTGTTCTGCCAGTGGCCTGCTCTACTGGGACCATCAGAAGGTGGTTCCCAATTGCCTGCCCTGCAGGGACCACAAGCAGGTGGACCACCAGTAACATTTGTCCAGCCAAGACTAGCAGGTGGTGGTTTGCTTTCAAGTCTGCTCTGTTCAGATCACCAGGTGGTGGTCTTCTTGTCTTGTTTGCCTCACTGGAGTTGCCAAAGGGTGGTCTGCCTGTTTCGCTTTCCCTGCTTGAACCACCAGGAGGTGATTTTACTTGCCCCAATTATACAAACTGTTTCAAGTTTTCTCGTCTCCATGTTTCCACAAGGTGAGAGTGTCATTTTTGGAGTTTGTGAAAGGAGAATTCATGTCTGGAAGCCCCCCTTAAGGAGAGGATTATGTTCCTCTCCAGGGTTCCACCACTGTCTGGGGTTCAAATCTATGTTTTATAGCTTCTTTGTTCATGTGTATTTGTTTATGTTAATACTGTGAATTATGTTGAAATGACATTTGACATTTTTTACGTATTTTATTAGTTTGGGATGTGGCGGACGGCCGGGGCCCATGCCCAGCCGGGACACCACTTCTGTATATGGTCTGGGGGAACAGACACAGGCTGCACAATACCTCCCCCAGTTCGCTGAATGGCAGCCTCCCTGGGTTGCAGCGGTGACTCGGACTCCTGCAGGGCTTCACGGATGTTGGAGTTGGTTACAGCCCTGTTGGGATGTGAGGGAGTGCTTCAACAACTGCTGAGCCCTCTTGGGCAGGTTTTTTGCCACACCCGGAAGTGCTGCCGGAAGTAGGTCAACAAGCACCTGGAGCACTTCCAGGGGTGTTATAAAAGGAGCCAGCAGTCGTTACTCCGAGAGCCAGAGGAGGGAGACGAAGCTTGTCAGGAGGAGTAAAGGAGAAAGAAGAAAAGTTTATTTGTGTTTGTGCTTTGTGCTTTTGGGACTGTGTTGTGCCTGTGGGACACGGGGAAGATGTGGCCCACAGGCTAAGAAAATAAAACTTTTCTTTGTTTTTATACGTGTGCCTCCCGTGTCTGTCTGTGCCGGGTTGGGTGGCTAGTACGCCCCCGAGTGGTTCTGTCACAGGGGTATTATTTGGTTTCTTTCTGTTTAAGGTGCCTTTGTTATGTGCCTTGTGATTTATGGATGGTCGCCCAAGAGGTGCAGCCGCATGTCAATCACTGCCAGGAACTGCCCTCTATATCCAGAGGGTCTAGTACATTTCCTGGTGGGTCACTGTGAATGTGCCTTGAAGTTGGTCACTTTACTGTGTTTTGTTGTGCTTGTGGCTTTTGTTTGTTTTGGAATTTTGAAAAATTTGCTCTGTTTTTTCAGCCACTGTATTTGTATGTCTATGTTTATATGTAGCAGGACTTTGTTTATCTTGGATTGCTTTTATTGGCAACATCTTTATGCATTAAGTGCTTTTTGGAGCTTTATCGTTTAACAAAGTATGTTGTGAGAATAAAACTTTAATTTTATATAAAGATCCTGTGTTTGCCCTTACTCTAACCGGGATTTGGGCATTTGTGTAAGTGCTTTTGGAACTTCCATGCATTGGGAATCCTAATTCATGACAGTACAAAATAGCAATGGTATTAAATAACTTCACATTGAGTTATGCAGAAGACCCAAATAAGTGCTGAGAGAGGTTAAGAGCATGCACTGATACAGTGCGTTGCCGCACCCACCACATGACAAATCACCTCAGGATCCCAGATTAGGACCTGAGTGTAGCCATGCAATGGGTGACACCTCAGCACCACACTAGTTCAGATGGAATGGAACAGTGTGTTTTTTTTATGGCGGAGGAGCTTTTAAAATAAATGTCATTTAATTTTTAATAAACAGTACAACCAAGAACATATTCAACTTATCAGCAAAAATGGTGTTCACAATATCTTTGTATTTGATGTGTCTTTAGTGTACTAAGTGCAGAAGGTGGCAGCAAATTTTTAAGTGGAAATGGAATCAGGAGATATTGCTACCAGAAAATTTCAAACAAAGGTTTAGAACTAGAAAAACAAAACTTTAAGCAAAGAGCGTTTAGGATGTGTATTAATAATTGTAGTCAAAAAACACTGCAATTTCAAATTCAATAACCATAAATCAAAAGAAAGTTAAAAATAATGAGAGGTAAATCGTAAATCACAGTCAAAAAGCGGGGCAAAATTATTCGTAATCCAGGAGTATGAATGAATCAAAGTTCTTTTGAAAGAATCCCATCTTGAACAACCAGGATGTGTATGGCTTGCCTTTTATATTTTTGACCTGGTGATGTCACATATCAAACACGTCTGATTGCCCTTGCCTGGAAACAGCATAGTAATACTCAACAAATGACAGCACTCATAAGAAAAACTATATGACACTGTTGGAAGACATTATTTATTTTTAGCATTATTAAAAATACATTGAGTACAAAAATAAATGTAACCGTGAGATTTCCTTGACCTTGAGTTCAGGGAGAAATGACAAAATCAAAACTAAAAGTCTGATCGTGACACTTGGAATCAGTACCTGTCACTAATAGTTTGGAGGAGACAAGTAGTATTGCTTTAAAGTTAAAGATCAGAATCACTGAAAGGAAATGACAAAACAATAAATCCAACAATGGTCAAGTCTTCTACAGAATTAAATGAAAAGATGTTGTGATGGACGGCCGGCTACAGACTCCGGTCACCACCCCCAGGCCGCCAGGAGGAGCCCTCCGGACAGCATGATCGTGCCCCGAGTTCCAGCAGGGCCTCATGGACTTTGTAGTTTGTATACACAGCCCTGCTGGATACCTTGGGGACCACCGGGAGTCGCTGTAGGGGGGCTAGTGGGCTCTTATGTGCCCTATAACCCGGGAGTTCGTCATCATCACGTGATAGGAAGGAACGACGTGCTCCCGGGCTAAAGAAAAGGACTGTTTACCCTGACCCAGAAAGGAAAAGGAACTGTGGACTGATTGGGCAGGAACACCTCCGGGTCAGGGTGTATAAAAGGATTGTGGGAAAGCCCAGACTTTGAGCTGAGCTGGGAGGTAGGAGGGTGAAGTGTCTGGGCAAGGAGGATTGGTTTTGTGAGAGATTTATTGTAATTATATGAGTGTGGAGTGGAGGGTGCTTTGTGCACGGTACAAGAAAATAAAGAAGTCTTGGACTTTTATCCAGTGTCTGGAGTGGTACCTGAGGGTGTTAGAGGTGGCTCCACGCCTCTACTGCGACAATGTGTAGAGATATGATAAGGCTAGGTTTTTATTGAAGAGAATCTGGACATATAGTTGCTATGCCTATATCAATCAAACACAGGAAACTCTATAGTCTACTTTGACGTTACACTGTAGGAATATAAGTAAATAAATATAGGCAAGCAACATTCGATGCGGTGTTTATATAATCACACACATTCGCATGGGAGGCAGCTAAAGGGCTTGAGTAAGGGCAATTCTGAATCTGACAGAGATGTGGCAGAGTGCACTGACTCTTTTTCTTGCTTTCCTGCAGACCATTCATGGGAAGTTCCACCTGGCCCTGTTGATGTCACTTCCGGGTCCAGACCTATAGAGGAAGGCCTTGCTGGCTCCTGCCCCTTTAATGTCATGTCCGGGCTCAAGCCTATGGCTGAAGACCTTTCCGACCCCAGCTCCTTTGACTTTACTTCCTGACCTGACCTTTAAAAACCTCCACCTTTTCCCTATTCACTCAGTTCTGTTTTGGACTCCAGTTTGTGCACATCAGTGCTATCATTTACTTGCAATTTGCAGCCAGAAAACCAAATATACGGGTGGCTGCCCCAAACCTTGTTATGGCTCTTTGTGGAGTTTGTGACAATAAGTAACATATAAATGTTTTCATAAAGAGACCATCAGGAAACATGATCGAAAACGGATACCTTGGTGAGCTCTGTAGGCCCTGCTGTTTCATTGAAGGACATGCATGTGGCAGATTCTCTGGCAGGATAACACCCAACCTGTTGCTGCATCCAAATGGTACCATCTTTTGCCTTTACACCTGGTGCAGCTGCATTGTTCTTATGGGTGAGTGGAGGTTTCATGTGGGGAGGGCTTCTGTTCTCTTTCTCCGATGCAGAACCCTCATCCTCATCTTAGTTCACCTCTATTATAGCACGTCTTTATTTGAAAACAACAGTGTCAGATCGTGGGGAGTGTGAACGTGACTGAGAGAGTAAAACTGAATTTAAAAAAGAAAACACTAAGCTTTACAAGTACCATAAATTTACACTGTTTGTTACAGAGTCAAATCAAATGTATGTTTTTATTCCATAATAGTAACAACAGGAGCAGTGCACTGCTCAAAGCGGTAAATCTAGGAAGGACCAGGAATCAAACCCACAACCTCTTGATTATGAGTGAGCATGAACCACCCAAGTGGTCATATCAATATCCTACCCTAACCCGATTTTTCTTCAGTTATATTCTTGAATAAAAGCGCACTTGTTTTGTTATACTTGTATCTTTTGTGAAAGTGTTTATTTGATATTTGGACTTCAGTTTTCACACATCATGTCAAAATTGTGTCATTAGTACTATAACATGAAAAAAGTTTGTGTTTTAGGTATGTGTTCAACATTTCTTGCATTACTCGCATTTCCTGTCATCCTGTGGTAAACAGGACTTGAGCTGGGAGAACTTTTTGTCTGACTTAAGCTGTGGCGATGGGAGGGGGGGAGTTGGGGATGGGGGGTTTTGGGATAGCAGGCCGTTTGCTGCTTGACACACTTGCAAAATAAAAGACGCTAATGGAGATGTGAGAAGGAATTTAAGGTGGCCCAGGATTATGACTTTTTAGGCTTCAGGGATTCTAGTGTTAAGCCCTGGGGTACACGTGCTTGCTCTCCTGTGCTCTCCTGTGTACTGCTTCAAGTGCTGCTCTGTCTTTCTTATAGCATAGTGACCAGAACTGAACATAATACTCCAGTCTTACTTGTGAATTATATAGTCTAAGCATAATGTTCCTTGATTTATATTCAACAATTTTTATGATATAACCTAACATTTATTTGCCTTTTAAATAGCTTCTACAAATTCTTTGCATGATGAAAATTATGTGTCAACATAACCCCAAAATCAATTTCTGAATTTGCTTACTTTAGGGGAGTCTAGCATCTTGTATTTACAGTTGACATTCCTTTAGCCCAGATGTAGTGCGTTACTTTTCTACATTCAACTGCATTTTCTAAGTGTTCACTCGGTTATACAGCTTGTCTAGGCATTTTTAACTGTTTTTGCAATCTCCTCTGTGTCTACCATTCTTCAAATTTTACTTATCATCTTTGAATTTCACAAGTTTATGTACTATGCAAAAAAGTATGTCATTAATATAAATAACAAAAATGACTGACCCCTGAGGAACTCCACTGATGACCTCACTCCTCAATGGGCATTCTCCTCTTAGCTGTATGTACTCTTTCTCTCCTAGCAATTAACAAACTTGAGATATTTTTTTTTACGTTACCTCTAATGCCTGCAACTTCAAGTTTCAGAATTAATCTTTGGCATGGGACTGTATCAAAGGCTTTTTTGAATATCCAAGTAATTTATGTTGTATGCTTTGCTTTTGTAAACTGCAGTAGTAGCCTACTAAAAAATCTAAAAGATTGGTTTGGAAAGATCCATTTCTCATAAACCCATGCTGGCTGTTTTATTTTCATAAAAGTACTTTTCCAGTGTATTTCTTATTATAGTTTCCATAACTTTGCATGGTATATTCATCAGTTTTTATAATCATTACCAACATTTAATAAGGAATTTTAATTTGGCTTTAACTAAAGGACAACTAAAAATTTTTCTTGGACCTCTGATCCTCAAGAGGCCTTTTAGCATTTATTTATTTATTTGATTTTTATTGATTTTATTAAAATCACACAACATTCCATACAAATAAATCAATTTTTACAATCATAAGATCGAAAACAAATCAACCCCCATCCCTGAAAAAGAGAGCTAAGCCAGCACAGTAAAAACTTAAGGCTAGTAAAAATAAGTAAGTAGATGAATTAATAAGTCTATAATGATAAATGGCGGTTAGGGGGGAGGGACACAGAATCTGCTTCCTCAGTGCTTTAAAAGCTTATTCTAAAATGTTATTGATTAGATCCTGCCCAGATTTTGAAAAAGTTCTGCACAAATCCTCTAAGTGAGAATTTGATTTTTTTCTAGTTTCAAATAGTATATAACATCAGTTACCCACTGACTTAGAATAGGAGAGTTAGGATTCTTCCAGTTGAGCAAGATATAAGTCTATGTGCCAATAGTGTAGTAAAGGCAATTACAGTTTGTTTGTCCTTCTCCACTTTAAGCCCATCTGGGAGTACACCAAACACAGCTGTTAGTGGATTAGAAGAGATTGGGACACCAAGGCTGTCTGATAGGCATTTAAAGATTTTGGTTCAGAATGATGTTAATTTGGTGCAGGCCCAAAACATGTGGCTGGAACTTGACTGCAACATTCGCAGGTTGGATCTTGCCCCTGAAACATTTTCGACAATTTTAAGTGAGACAAATGTGCTTGATATATAATTTTGAGTTGAATAATTGTATGCTTTGCGCATATGGAGCTCGAGTGGATTCTCTGCATTGCTACTTTCCACTCCTTTTCTAAAATATTGAGTGAGAGATCCTTTTCCCACTGTCCTCTTGGATTTTTGAAAGGGAGCGACTGTAAAATGGTTTTATATATTACAGAAATGCTGTTTGAGTCCTCAAGATTGATCAATATTTTTTCCGGCACAGAGGGAGGTGAGTAAAATTGGGCAGGTAAACATTTATCAAAATCACTTTACAGTTAAATAAATTGCCCATGACAATCACATATCTCCCTTCAGGATCAGATACTACATCTGATGCTACAAATGACACTGTTCTATGTATAAGAATTCCCAACACCTCTAGTTTTCTTTGTAAAGCTGGAATGGAACATTTGGCCAGTCCAGTTTTTTTGCAGCTGGAACTGATCCTTGCTTAATAAATGGGTCTCCTGTAAAAATACTATTTTAGCGTTTACTCCTGTTAGGTGAGAGAATACTTTTTTTCTCTTTAATTCATGATTCAGGCCTTTAACAATCCAGCTCGCAAAGTTAACTGTCCAGTCATTGATTCTGAATTTTTGATCTCATTTTGTAGTCTTAACTGAAAATGAGACAGCTTTGACCTAAATTTACAATTTCCCAGGAGTTATTGCCATGAAGCCTATTGTTACGTTGGCACTTATCATTATAAGGATTGAAAGGATAGATTAGATATAGCGTGCTCTCTTTCTCTCCCCCCCAGTCTCCCCCCCCCCTCCATTTTGCCTCCCCATTTGAGGCTGGACCCCACTTCACAAAGTCCCAGTCCTCTGACATACCTAGAGACAGAGCACGTCCAAAACAAAACAAAATTAAGGTATCTATTGCCAATACAGTCCAAATACTATAAGCATAAAATATAATTTTTAACAGTCTTGAAATAGTAACATAGTAAACACAGGAAATGATGTTAAAAAGTTGCCCTAGATAAGCATAGCAAGCCCTAATACAATTATACCAGTAACAATAGACCAAGGGTATGATGTTAAACAGTCTCCTAAAAAAAAAAAAAAAAAACTGAAAAAGAAAGTGTCCGAGAAGGGAAAAGGATGTATAATTACGGTACCAGTGTCATTGCAAGTGGATCAGACAGGGTGCGACTCACGATTGTATTTCAGAAGAGTGTCAGGCTCAGCTTTCTTAATTCTTTTTCTGCTTCTTCAGTAGTGGTACAGATATAATACTTGCCTTGAATGTCCACTTTCAGTTTGGGAGGATACAAGAGGCTGTATCTGATCTCGGCTTTCCGTAAGCACTGTTTAATGTTGTAAAAAGCCGCTTGTTTAGCAACTGTTGAGGGTGAGAAATCAGGGAAGATACAAATGTGGTTATTTTCAAATATAATCTCTTGTTTCTGTCTGAGAAGTGACATTACATTACATTTAGACTGTAATTTCTCGAAACACATGACTAGAGTCCTAGGTTTAGAGGTATTTGATCCCCGTATGCGGTAAGCTGCTGCTATCTTGGTGTCCTATTTAAAGTCCTCTCCAATTATTTTTGAGAATAGTTCAGCTACGAATTTCACTGTGTTTGGACTTTCACGATTCTCAGGTAGACCTTCAATTCTAATATTATTCCTTCTGTATCCATCTTCCAAAGCAGCAAGTCTGTCTCCGTGTTTTTTGCATTCGGAATTCGCAGCTGTTGCTTTTCCATCAACGGTAGATGCCAAATGTTCGGCTGTTTCAATTTGAGTCATGAATGTCTGCATAATGTCTTCCAGCTGATTGGCAAGTACTCTCAGTTTAGACGCATTTTCCTAAATATGTTCCTCAATTTTTTCCAGCATACGTTTAAAAGGCTGCCTCAAAGCAATTATATACACATTTCTCCAAGTGTTTATTATCTTGCCACAGCTCCAGTAGCAGCTTCTCGTATGTCTTCTTGCTTGTCTTGAGTAAACCATTTATTTCTTTCTTTATATCTTTCTGAATGTCTTCCTTGAGCTCATTTATGGCCGTGGCCATTGTAGCGATCATTACCTTCAGTTTGGACAGATCATTTCGGCTTTCATGCTCCGCAGGTGATCCCTATTACAGCTGATGCTTCTGGCTCGCGAGGAGTAGATGAAAGCGCGAACTGCAAGGCCATTTCCAGTTTCAAGTGATCTTCTGGAATCAGCGAGCTATCGTCACCTGCATCACTTGCACATTCGCTCCAAATTTTCGCTCTCGACTGGAGACGATGCAGCGGAGCGGGGTCCTGGGGAGTCTGTGCTTTCACCTGTCTGTTCCAGGTCAGTCTCTGAAAGGCCGTACCTTGAACTTGGACTTGCTGCCTGCCTAGGCTTGGATGTAGCTTTAGATTTCGTTTCTTTCTGAGCCCCTTTCTTGCCGCTCATGTTTATATATGCTTACATATACTGTAATAGAACCTCCTTGGGTTGGGTAAATACAGGATACCTTGGGATAATAAGAAATTAGAGAAAAAAATAACACCACTGCTAATGGAGCTCCGCTTCAGACGTCCATCTCCCGTAACAGACAAGACCAATTTTTTAGCATTTAAAAGAAATATTATGGCAACTATAATTGACCGTCATCCATACTGTTCACTATAGCCTGGAATTCAATGTTTCACATCCCAGGGTAAGAGCAATTCTTTCACAATGTTTTGAAAGGAAACTTCATTCTCAAGCCTGCTATTTGAGAAAAGCTTTCAAAGTGGAATGATGTAAACAGGAATCTTTTAGTAGCTCATTTGCCTCTGGAAGAATGAAGACACTAAGGGTCGGAAAGCGTCCACTCATAATTTATAATGTTCATAAGACCTACTTCTGCGGTGGATTGGCACCCTGCCCAGGATTGTTTCCTGCCTTGTGCCCTGTGTTGGCTGGGATTGGCTCCAGCAGACCCCTGTGACCCTGTGTTCGGATTCAGCGGGTTGGGAAATGGATGGATGGATGGATGGATAAGACCTAATTTATTTAAAATCTATGTTGTATGGAATGTTGCTTTTCAGTCTAAGTGGTCACTGTTGTTTAGCAGATTCAACTTTGTAATAGGGTTAGTAATCAAAACTTAAAGGCTGACACTTTAACGTGTCAATTTGAGGAGTCAGAACTTTCTGTAGAATCTGAAAATACTCTTTTTAACACTAGAATCCCTGAAGCCTACGAAAAAACTTGCAGTCCCGGGCCACCTCAAATTCCTGCAAACCTCTCCATTAGCGGCCTTTGTTTTGTAAATGTGTCGAACAGCACAAGCAGCAAGCAGACTGCCTTCCCATCCCCCCACTGACGCAGCTCAACTCGGGGGAAAAAGTTCTCCCAGCTTGAGAAAGTTCTCCCAGCTTTGTTTATCTGGGTGTGAGGTGCTTGAAGTTCTTTAGGGTTAATAATATATCGTTATATGAACACATGCATTTCATGTGTGTTCCGTGCCAACAACGATCTGGGTAAATGTAGGATGACAGGAAATGCAAGAAATGTTGAACACATACCTAAAATACAAACTTTTTTGATGTTATATTTCTAACAACAAAATTTTGACATGAAGTGTATAATGTGTGAAAACTAGTCCAAATATCAAATAAACACTTTCACAAAAGATACACGTATAACAAAAACAAGTGTGCTTTTATTCAAGGATGTAACCGGAGAAAAAGAAATTGGGTTAAGTTACAACACTGACATGACCACTTGGGTGGTACAGCAGTAAAAACTGCTGACTCATAATCAAGATGTCACCGATTCGATTCCGCATGCTTCCCAGAATTAACATTTTGAGTAGTGAGCTGCTCTTATGGTTACTATTATACAATAAAAACACACATCTGAATTGAGTCTGTAAAAGCCAGTGTAAATTTATGGTACTCATAAAGGTTAGTGGTTTTTTTTTTTCATTTTATTCAGTTTTATTCTGTCAGTCACATTCACGCTCCCCCCCCCCCCCCCCCCCCATTCTGACACTGCTGTTTTCAAATAAAGACGTGCTATAACAGACGTGAACTCAGATGAGGATGAGGGTTCTACATTGGAGAAAGAGAATAGAAGCCCTCCCCGCAAATATCATCCTCTCACACATAAGAACAATGCAACTGCACTAGGCATACAGGCGAAAGATAGCACCGTTTGGATGCAGCAACAGGTTGGCCGTCATCCTGCCACACGCATTGTCCTTCAATGAAACAGAAGGCTTACAGAGCTTGCCAAGGTATCGTGCAAAATTCTGTTTGCGATAACGTTTCTTGTTGGTCTTTATTTGAAAAACATTTATATGTTACTTATATAAATGCCACATTGAATGTTGTTTACCTATATTTATTTCCTTACTGTATCTTCCTTCAGCGTAAAGTCACAAGTAGACTGCAGAGCTTCCTACAGTATGTTTGATCGACATGGGCATTCTGACAAAGGCTGAGTGGTGGCTCTGAGGCTAGGGATCTGCACTGGCAATCGAAAGGTTGCCGGTTCGAATCTCATAAATGCCAATAGGTACTCTGCTCTGTTGGGCCCTTCAGCAAGACCCTTAACCTGCAATTGCTGAGCGCTTTTAGTAGTGAGAAAAGTGCTATATAAATGCAAAGAATTATTATTATTATTAGTAAAGCTTCCTCATTCAGGAAAAGGTCAGTTACGTATACTACGACAGCAGTTTCTAAAACAAGTAACAAATTCTTTTCATCTTTTAAAACTGCTGCAATAACCTTAATTCTGAAAAAAACCTGATACCGATCCTACTAATTTCAGTAATTTTCGTCCTATTTCTAATCTATTTTTTATTTCCAAAATTCTTGAAAAAATAGTAGCTATTCAACTTCATTCTCATTTATCTCAAAATAATCTGTATGAACAGTTCCAGTCTGGTTTTCGCCCCTCCATAGTACAAAAACGGCACTTATCAAAATTACTAACGACCTCCTTATGGCAGCTGATTCTGGTTTAATCACTATTTTCATCCTTCTTGATCTGAGTGTAGCATTTGACACTATTTGTCATACCACTCTTCTCAACAGATTATCTTCGTTTGGCATTACCCACACTACACTAGATTGGTTTAGATCCTATCCCTTAGGCCACACTCAGTTCGTTCAGCTTAAAGTTTTTACATCCCAACCCACCGCTGTTACTTCAGATGTGCCCCAGGGCTCTGTCCTGGGACCCCTCCTTTTCATTATTTACCTCCTTCCCCTCTGCAATATCTTTCGTAAATATAACATTAGCTTCCACTGTTACGCTGATGACACCCAGCTCTACCTCACTAGCAAACTTACTTTTTCCTCTCCATCTTCCTCGCTTATTGATTGAAAAGCAGAAATTAAATCCTGGTTTTCTTCAAATTTTCTTAAATTAAATAGTGACAAAACTGAGGTTCTCCTCATTGGTACAAAATCAACATTAACCAAAACTGATCATTTTTCATTTGTTATTGATAATTCCTTTGTGTCCTCTTCCCCACAGGTTAAAAGTCTGGGTGTCATCCTTGATAGTCCTCTATCTTTTCAGTCCCACATCAATAACATCTCCCAGTCTGCATATTTCCACCTGCGTAACATTAATCGTATTCGCCCCTCCCTCACTCCCCACATCACTGCTATCCTTGTTCATAGCCTTGTCACTTCTCGTCTGGATTATTGCAATTCCCTGTTCTTGGTCTTTCTAGTAAATCTCTTTATAAACTCCAACTGGTCCAGAATTCAGCTGCCCTCATCATTACTAGAACCCCCTCTATTTACCATATCACTCCTGTTTTGCAGCAGCTTCACTGGCTTCTGGTTAAGTTCCGCATTGAATTCAAAATTCTTCTGTTAACTTTTAAGGCTATCCACAACCTTGACCTCCATATTTGTCCAACTTCCTCCATGTTGCCATTCCCTCCCGCACCCTAAGATCCTCTTCTACTATCCTCTTGACTGTCCCCTTCAGCCGTCTTACCACCATGGGAAGCAAGGCATTCAGTTGCTCTGCTCCCCAGCTCTGGAACTCATTACCTTCCGAGCTTAGAAACATTGATTCATTCGCACTTTTCAAATCTAAACTTAAAACTCATTTGTTTATGACTGCTTTTCCTCTTTGACTACAATTGCTCAGTCTGATTTTAATTTTTGTTTGTTTTGTCTATAATGTGTGTTTTATCTATTGTTCAGTGGACTTGAGTGTTTAGAAAGGCACCTATGAATAAATAACATGTATTATTAATATTATTAAAAATAGTATGCCTTAATGCTATAAGTATCAAAAATAAAACAAGTGAGTTGGAGATATATGTAGCAGAGCATAATTATGATATTACAGCATTAATAAAAACCTGGCTAAATAACAAAGATGGGAATGAGTGTAACATAGAGGGATACACATTTTTAGGAAGGATAGACAGAAAAGAAAAGGAGGTGGGGTTGCTGTTTATGTTAAACAGAATTTTAACGCAAGTCCTATTCAGTTGGATGATGAGCCCCATCTTAGTGATGACATGTGGCTTCACCTAGAAAGCATTAGGGAAAGATGTCTTATTTTAGGAGTGTGTTATAGACTTCCCAATGTAGACAATAATTTCAATGCATATCCTTTCAGTAATATTAAAAAGGTTATCAGTGTGATATTATAGCCACGGAGGACTTTACCTACCCAAATTTTAAGTGGAATAACCTTGCAAATAGCAGAGCATAAGAGCAGGAGTTTTTAAAAGTATTCATTGACTGTTTTTTAACACAGTGTGTTAAAGCACCAACACAAAGAGAAGCATGTCTGGATTTAGTATTTTGTAATAAATCAGGATAGAACTGAGGGTGTATAGGAGATTGAATGGAAGAGCAGAGGTACAGGTTTAAAAATGTTTTACATGTAATGCAGGACAGGTATATATCTAAATTTAGAATTAGTATGAAATTTTAAAAAGCTCTGCAGTATGTTAATAAAGTGTTGAAAAAGAAGCTACAAAGGAAAAAACAGCTGTATTATGCATATAGGACTAATAACTCTAGTGTGAATTGTAGGGCATATGTGAAAATATGAGAACATGAGGGCAACCATTAAGAAGGGTATTAGGGAGGCTAAAAGAGAGAGAGGAATATAGCAGATAAGGCGAAAGATGACACAAAGAGATTCTTTCAGTATTTTAATAGTAAAAGGACAGTCAAGGAGGAGGTGAAGTGCCTCAGGAATAGTAAAGGGGAGTTAAAAATACAGCGAAACAGCAGATGCTCTAAACTTGCATTTTTCTGAGGTCTTTACATGTGAGGAAGCAGATAACCTCCCAGCAGCAAGTGGGATTAAGGAGGCACTGAGTAATTTAGAAATTGTAGAGGGAGAAGAACTGCTTAGATTAAATAGGCTGAAATCAAAAAAAAATCACAGGACCAGTTAATATTTACCCTCGAGTTCTTAAGGAGGCTGGCGAATACATATATAAACCCTTGTAGAATCCTTGGTGCAGGAAGATCACTGCGCACTGTGGAAATTCCAAAGGACTGGAAAATGGCAAGTATTATCCATTATATAATAAGGGTAGATCCAAGCAACTATAGGCAAGTAAGCGTCATGTGCATCATTGGAAAATTAATGGAAGGAATTACTAAGGATAAGATTGAGCCACACATGGCAAGAACAGGTGTTTTACTGAACTGTCAGCATGGGCTGACATAGTCGCACCTGAAAAGACAGTTAAAAAATCTTCTACCACTATTATACCATGGAAGACTCAAAGAGTGTCTGATCTAAAGAGAACATGCTGGAGAGCTGAGCATAAATGGAGAAAAACTAAACTGATTACCCACTATGAGATATTGAAGGTTAAAATAGCAGAATACAACAACATATTCCATAGAGGCGGTGTTATTTCTCCAGAATTATAAATAACAATGCTAGTAATCCCAGAGTCTTATTCTCTACAATTGATCGTCTGCTAAACCCAGGTCACTCAATGGAATGCCTCCAAAAAACTTCCAGTGAAACTTGTGAGACTTTTGCTGTATTTTTTAATAAAAAAATGAATGATATTAGAAATAATATAGTACATCTCCCCAATACTGATCCTCCTAAACCCCGGTACTCCATTATAAACAAATTAAATTCTTTCACTAGGATAGATTTACCTGATTTATATAAAATCCACCTGCGTCCTTGACCCAATACCAACAACTTTTTTCAAAGAAGTATCTGGCATGCTAATTGATAGTATTCTTGACATAGTAAACTTATCATTAGATACGAGGGTCTTCCCAGACTGTCTTAAAACTGCTGTAGTTAAACCCCTGATCAAGAAAAATAATCTCGACTCTTCTGCTTTTTGAAAATTTTAGGCCTATTTCTAACCTACCCTTCTTAAGTAAAATCTATTCTTGATAAGTTTCAGTCGGGTTTCAGAACAAATCACAGTACAGAAACTGCACTCATTAAAGTAGTAAATGACTTGTGGGTAAATGCAGACAGAGGCTGTTTATCTGTTCTCATCCTCTTAGATCTGAGTGCCACATTTGATACCATTGATCACAATATTCTTAGAAATCGCCTTAGTCAATGGGTGGCCCTCTCTGGCAGTGTCTTAAATTGGTTTGAGTCTTCCTGGCAGGTAGAAAATTCTTTGTTAGTTGTGGTAATTATACTTCAAAGACACATGATATTCTATATGGTATTCCACAAGGCTCTATCCTGGGTCTGCTGTTCTTTTCGATTTACATGCTTCCATTAGGCCAGATTATCTGAAGGCATAACATGAGCTACCACATGAGCTACCCCAGCTATGCTGATAAAACACAACTGTATTTATCAATACTTTCTGACACAGGAAGTAGAGGGTTATGGTGCAAAGAACTTTATGTTCTGATGTTAAGATTGATGTTCCACAGGGGTTAACTCTGGGGCCGCTGCTATTTTTAATATGTATAAATGATTTGGATAGGAATGTATGTAACAACCTGGTTAAGTCTGCAGATGATACCAAGCTAGGTGGATTGGCTGTTAATGTGAAATTCGTTGAATTATTACAGAGAAACGTGAACAACATACAGGCTTGGGCTGATTTGTGGTAGATTAAATTTTATGTCAATAAATATAAAGTATTACATGTAGGAACGAAAATGTTAAAGTTTGAATACACAATGGGAGGTCTAAAAATCGAAAGTACACTTTATGAAAAGGATTTAGGAATCGTAGTGGACTCTACACTATCAGCCTCCAGATAGTGTTCAGAAGCCATTAAGAAGGTGTATCCACCAGAGGGAGCTTTTCTCCACTGGGATGTATTTCTTGATGTAGAATTGAATAGAACCAATACCATTGCTTTTGTACCCATGGCGGAAAATAATTACAAGAGAGAAATATGGTACATAAAGAGATATATGTATTTAACTTGCTTTAAAAGATAACATTCATTCCCAGAATATAATGCATAATCCTGTACACATACATATTCAGGCCGGAGGAAGAATGCCGACATAAAGATGTCCCAACCAGCGAGGAATGTCAATGGCATAGTGAGACGTTTCTGATGTTGTGCTGGATCCTCATCATTATAAACACTCACATAATTACATATTCATAGAATTCATGTCAGATATGGGTAACTACCAGAAGAACTGGCTGGTTATTAATTAACTAGCAAAATACCCGCGCTTCGCAGCGGAGAAGTAGTGTGTTAAAGAGGTTATGAAAAAAAAAGGAAACATTTTAAAAATAACATAACATGATTGTCAATGTAATTGTGTTGTCATTGTTATAACTGTTGCTGTCTTTTATATATATATATATATATATATATATATATATATATATATATATATATATTATATATATAATATACATACACACATAAACATTTATATACATATACATATATATACATATCTACATATACACATCTACATATATATACACACATACATAAACACACACATAAGACTTACTGACTGAAACGGGCTTTCATTGACAATCATGTTACGTTATTTTTAAAATGTTTCCTTTTTTTTTTCATAACCTCTTTAACACACTACTTCTCCACTGCGAAGCGCGGGTATTTTGCTAGTATATATATATATATATATATATATATATACATATACACACATACATGCAGTTTTAATAACACAGAAATCAATATAAACATTAACATCATTATCATATGAGAATATGAAGTAATATATAAGAAGCACATTTCATATAAATATAAATTATTAAACAGTAAAATCTTCTTCTGTAATTTGGTAGCGTGGCAATTTGTGTGTCTGTCCAGGATTTTAAATGACCTGTAGGTCGCAAACCGTTTCACCTATACACTTGAAATGTGGTACACATATAGTACGTCACGTCTACTATCCGCTTTATGGGTGATGATTGTTTTACTCTTTTTATGTTTATTTTATTTTATTGTAGAATCAACTCCTATCTGCGCACAGCAGGGCAGCCGTGGGCGGATGCGTATGGTGTATTCACTCCATGTTATCGTGCATTGCGCTGTCAGTGGTATTTTGATAAAAGAATTTGAACAACATATAAGAAGCGTATAAATTATTAAACAGTAAAACATTAACATTTAAGAAGTAAAGTTACATTAAGTACTACTGCAGTGCCTTCGGGTATACCTCATTTTTTGTTTGCCCATTACATGCTTAAATGTATACATTTTTTGGTGCACGTACCCGAGAACACGCGACATATAACCGAGCGTGGGAGAAGTATGGATTTTAAACACGCGTTGAGTTGATCTGCTGGTCTCCCTCGTGGAATAACTGGTAATGTTTGACTAAAATCTACAGCGATTAAAACGACATTACCTCCTATTTTTTTTTTTTACGATCTGTGAGATCTTGCTTTTTTCGGTTCAAGGCTTCATAAGCTCTTTTATGTTATATGGTGTACTTATCCCAAACCATCATCTTTGAATGTTGCAAGACTTTCGCCTTGTATGTAGATCGGGGTAATTACATTCATTGCATTCCTAGTCTGAATCACAATGTGATTGTATGGGTGGTTACCTGGCACTGTAGGGTTGCCACCCGTCCTTTAAAATACGGCACGCGTTTGAGAATGAAATTGCGCGTCCCGTTTTGAATCAATACTGGACGGGATTTATCCCGTATTTTTTTTATCATTTTTTTTTTAAAGCAGCGTCTCATGCAAATCATCCCACATGCATTTTATGAAGATGCCTCCTTTCCTACTTTTGATTGGGTAATACTTGATGTCATCGTTACTTTGATTGGTCTTTTTAACTGTCCAGTCAGGAGGGCGTGTCTTTTAAGTAGAGTCTGCAAAGTGTTGGCACTGAGATGTGGCGTCAGCGCCATAGTTGAAGCCCCTAACGTTGCGGTCAGCAAGTCGGCTAACATCCGCCATGTGCCGTCTTTCAGTTGCGAGAAGCAGATCATAGAATGGTTGAAACTGTTGCCCCTAACGTTGCGCCACGGCGTGTGGTTCGTTTATACCTCGTGTCTTCTCATTAAAGTTTTATCTCGCGAATATGTTATTGCAATCCGCAGCGGGAGCGTTTCTATAAACTTAATTTAAAGTTACGTTTTACACCGTGCTTTGTTTCCCTTATGAACATGCTTGTATGCTTAAGTCGCTCCGTTCTCAATTGTTTAATTAATTTTTTGCTGTTCGCTGTTTGCGGCTCTTCCTCCATTTCCCCCTACTTCGTTCTTTTATCTCGCGAATATGTTATTGCAATCCTTAACGGGAGCGTTTCAATAAACTGATTGAAAATAGTTTTGCATTTACCTTTTTAGTAAAAGGCGAGCTTTTAAGCCTGAGAAATCATCCCGTAAATGCACACGTTTAATTGCACATGTGTTAATATGTATGGTTACACAGTATTAAAAGACAGTGAACAACGTCAGTTACCTTTGTTCCCGCGTTTGATAAAAGGTGAGCTTTTAAGCCTGAGAAATCACCCCGTAAATGCACACGTTTAATTGCACGTGTTAATATGTATGCTTACACAGTATTAAAAGACAGTCAAAAATTAACGTCATTTACCTTCGTTCCCGCGTGTGACTCGTGCTGTAAATCTCTTCCTTGTTTTTAGTTCACGTGATTACGTAGGAGGCGTGATGACGCGATACGTGACTCCGCCTCCTCCATTACAGTGTATGGACAAAAAATATGTTCCACTTATGACCATTACGCTTTGAATTTCGAAATGAAACCTGCCTAACTTTTGTAAGTAAGCTGTAAGGAATGAGCCTGCCAAATTTCAGCCTTCCACCTACACGGGAAGTTGGAGAATTAGTGATGAGTCAGTCAGTGAGTGAGTGAGTCAGTCAGTCAGTCAGTCAGTGAGGGCTTTGCCTTTTATTATTATAGATACCTGTTCTCATCATTTATCACTGACTCCTGGTTTTTAACCATATTGGTCAGGCAGACATCAGCACTTTTTTAAAATAACCTGCTTGTGTGTCCAATAAAAGTAATCCATGCAGTGTATTTTCTGTCAAGAATTGTTTAAATGTGTTTCCATTCTGAATAATGTGTAACTCTACTTCTGTTCTTCCTTCTGAGTATTCTATGTTTATTGATGTGTTTAGTAAACAAAGACCCTTGATTCTGCCTCCACGCCAAGCCCAATATTGTGCCATTGAATTATTTTCAGGGGCACTTTACATGTTGCCACAACCTGAACAAGAGGCCTTTGAACAATATACAACAATATATACTGGAGAAAATGGTTTTATAGTACCTTCCAATAGTACAACTTGTGCTGGCTTTTTTATGTGGAAAAAACGATAGTAAGTTGGATTCCTGTAACAATTAAAATTAATTATCCCCTTCCCCTTATTTCATATATTCTCAGTCAGGTTACTGGATCCCCAGATTTTCAAAATTGTATCTTGGCAGCGCCTATAACCTCATTTGCATTAAAAAGGTAAAGTAGTGGAAAACAGTGTTTAACACATCCAGTAGACAATGCCCCCACTGTATTTCAGTCATTCGTGAATGACATTTTTCGAGATGTACTAGATATTTGTGTTAGTTTTTATTGATGACATCTCAATATCTTCCAAGGATCTCTCCACATTTATTTCCCATATCAAAGAAGTATTACATAGAGTACACCACAATAACCATTACATTAAGCATAAAAAGTGTGAATTTCATGAAGAAAAATTTCTGGTTTTGGGTTATGAAACATCCTATATGGGCTTAGCTATGGATGATACAAAAATAACAGCCATCCTCAATTGCTCTCAACCAGAAAGCATTAAACAGGTATTTTTCAAAGAACTTAAATATTACACAGCAGAGTTACAATGTAGGTATTTAAGGACTGTTATCAATTAAATTTGTGCTGGAAGAAAGTTGTCATTACTTAAAGTTTCTTTACATAATCTATACTGATTGTAAAAATCTTATGTACCTTCAATCAGCTAAATGGTTTGATGCCCAACAAGCCAGATGGGCCTTATATTTTAATTTAACTTTTCTATTTCTTAGGGGCCAGGGAATAAGAATGGCAAAGTGGATGCTTTTCATGTATTCACAAATCAGATGAAAGTGTACTGCATTTATAGCACATAACAAGAACTTTTTAGATATTTCAAGCTTGACCACAATTGAAGATCTAATAACTACAATTAAGATGCTACCCTGACCAAAAAATAACTACTGTTAAATTATATTATACCCCTAGATCTCAGGGGTCCAGTGCTTGATTTGTGTTAACACCCAAGTTTGGACATTCAGAGGTACACAAACATTGCACATACTTCAACCTAATTGTTTTGGAAATATATGGGAAAAGACATTAAACATTATATTGCAGCTTGCAAAATGTGTTTTAAAGCCAGAACACATTTGCACCCTTCGTTTAAAGAATGTTTCTCGTAGGCACTAATAAGGGCAAGTTAGTGCACTAGCATAATACTTGTTCGAATGTGCAATATCAAGTTGAACATCTTTTATTATTGGTTGTATAGATCTGTATGGTGATTATTTTTCATTTTAATTTTTTATATTTTTAATATAATCATTTTTTTGTGTTATGTATGCATGTGTACAGGGCTCTCTTTTAAAAGTTATAATTCTGTCTTGTGGCATTACTCTGAATTAAAAAATAATACAATTTGCATTCGAGAACTCTAACTCCTGCTTTTTTGTCCGTTCCTGGGGTAGAAATTCAGGGCATTATTTTTTGGTTTCATATTGAATAAAGACTGCAGATTATGAAAACTTCAATATAATAAAAATATTGTGGAAGCACACTTGATTTATATTAAGCACATAATCACACTGTTATGGGCACATCAAAAAGTCTGTTACATTTTATTTTAGGTTTAATAGTGTTCATGTACAAATAAAGCTGTCATAGAGGCTCCTTAAGCAAATACTCATTAATAACATACCTCAGTTATTTAACAGCAACTCACACCCATATTTACCAAGAAGGAAACAGAGAATACATACATTTTGAGAATATATTACCTGCATAAAATGTCACTTCA
Source organism: Erpetoichthys calabaricus (assembly GCF_900747795.2). Lineage (NCBI taxonomy): Eukaryota > Metazoa > Chordata > Cladistia > Polypteriformes > Polypteridae > Erpetoichthys > Erpetoichthys calabaricus. The sequence continues at coordinate 108,148,620 of NC_041402.2, read as the reverse complement.
TGAAGGGTATGTGCATTACAAATAAAGAGTACCTTATGTGTAATAATAACAATTGTGCTTAAATGTTTCATGACCAGCAATTTGAATTCAGAAAAGCTAATATGTTTTAAACCCAAGCTGTAAAAGTTTGAGAGTCTGAAACCATATCTGCTAAAAATAGGGCCACTTTTGAGGCTAGCCTTGGGCTCCTCATTGTCCAATACTGTAATAACTAGGTTCAGAAAATGGCTTGTAGCTCAGCATTTAAGTTAATAAACAATGCATTTTCTATCCCCCATATTCTGTTCAACATCAAGGGTAATTTTAAATTAAATGACTGTATTCTCTTTCTGATAATGTTGTGGTCTAATGGTAAGACAAAACACTTTGTCATTATCTTTTAAAATGTAAAGACATGTAATTTTTTGCAAACTATTACAGACAAGCATGGGCAGGTAACATATTGAATAAACACCCACTGCCACTTTCAGAGTATATTTATAATTGTAATCTTATCTATAATTTTATAATTCTCTTAAAATATTAAATTATGTCTGTATTTATCAAGAAAAGCAATGGTTTCTCTCCACTGAAATAACAAAGAGCAAAGATGTATTACATCACTCAAACAAACTTCTCAGTATGATAAACTATACCATATTGGATCATATTATATATAAAAAGAATATCATGTGTACTGATGTTACAATTATAACTTTTAATTTTTATTTCATAGGCATAAAAACAAATGCAGTATTTCCCAGGTATGTTTCAAGCATTTAATAGCTCCAGATGAAAAAACTTAATATAAATAAAGTATCAGTGTAAAAATAAAAAAGGCTCCAGGCCATGCTGACTGAAAAGACTATCCAACAAAAGAAATATACTGAGTAAGACATCTAGAACAAGCAAAAATTATGCCTATACTACCTCCTTTGACAAATAAACACTATGCTTAAAACTGAAAACTGAAAGAGACACCTTATTTAGGCAGCAACAGACTCCTCACAGAATTAAGGTACCCTTAATGACCATAACTGTTAAACAACAAAAAGATAATGACCCTTTTAATGTTCATGTCAGGCAAAAATATAAAAAATGTATCCATCATTTCCAGAGTATACTGTAAATATATTTACAGTAATACATTACTATAAATAATTTTTTGTGCTTTAAGTATGCCTCGTTCATGGACGATTTTTGCCTTGTGGTCAATGCTGCTGGTGTGGGCTAAGACCCCTGCAAGACCCCATCCAAAATGGGTATTGATAGTGGATAAACAGGCAATGCAAACAGTTCACTTTTGCTAAATTTAATTATAACCTGAGTTTCCTAGCTTTTTGTGGAATTCCTGAAGTACTCTGGTAGAATAATAAATAATAACACATTATTACAGAATGAGGCTCTCAAGGAAGTTCTTCACACCAAGAATAATATCAAGACAAGTCAAAATGGTGCCTTTGTTAAACAGAGTATAGCTAAACACAGGAAGTAACACAAAGTGCTAAATAAAGAGAATATGATAAATGAAGTGCATCTCTGGGCTACACTGGTCTTGTACTATTTCTGGCCATTAGGGTTGCTTGTCATCATACCCACCACGCCACCCTGCCTAAGAATTCTATTTCTCACTTTCCTTCTATGTCTCTCACTCCCTCTCTTAGTGTGCAGATAATTAACCTGGAACAGGAGTGAAATTCCCTTCTGGCTACTTCTGCTTGCCCCAGGAACTCCAGGCTCTTCCTGGTTATTTCTAGAGCTTTTGGTGCTTTTTTATTGAATGCTCTTAATTATGTATGTGGAATTTAAAAGCAAAATCTATGAAGTCGTCCAAACAGCTTATTTATTTTTAAACAAAGAGAAGGGAGATATGTGTAATGTACAGTATGTTAAGACTTTTACATTATGTCTCAAAAATAGAAGCACTTTCTGTCATTTCTTGAGCATAAGCAATTTTTTAAAAAATGATCATATAAATATGCATGTAAATTAATTCTAAGACTCATTACACATGTATTTTTAAAACACTGACCCAGAACTAAGAGGTACATAGATGCTTGTTTGCATAGTAAAAATTACATTGTGGTCTCTAGGGCGCACTGCAACTCCCCAAACATCCAACACAAGTTCCTCTGATAGCAAGGGGTTTTACTGTGGAAAACCTTTACAAATAATAGTTTCAGACCCCTTGTCTCCTTCTCATCCATTCCTGTCGCAAGCTTTGCCATCCTTCCTCCCGGCTCTGGCTCTCAGAGTTGAGGCTGGTGGCTTGTTTTATGTGAAAACCAGGAGTACTTCTGGTGCCCCATAATCATGGCCAGGAACACTTCCAGGTTATGATGGAGCCAAACAAAACAGGGCTAACAAGTTCTCTCTGCGCCACCTGGCCATGTCCATGGGACCCAACAGGGCTAAGACAAACAACTCCATGATGCCCTGTGTGAATCCAGGATGCTGCCAGGGGGGTGCAATCTAGTGATCCAGTTTGGACAATGCCCATGCTATCTCCCCTGAACCTTCCAAGTTATGGGCATCCCATCCAGGCAGGCTCTTGGACAGCATCCCTCACAATATCAGCTGAAAGCATACTGCAAAGGAATGGCAACTTATATCTCTTGAAATGAAGACTTAGGTACACCAATGTTTTATACTTTTTCAGCAATTATTATTATTATTAATTATTAAATAATTAATGTACTAAAAAGTTTTCTGTAATAGCTAATTTTGGCATTGCCAACGCTGGGTCGGATTGGAACTCTAAAGGGGCACAGTGAGTATTCTATTCCCACTGTTTATTCCCATCATCACATTTAAACATTTACTTAGAGTAATTGTTTTAGGGCAATTCTTTACATTGTTTCTTTGCAAAGCTGTTTGACAAATTGTTGTGACATACTAAATATAAAAATGGAAATGAGCAGTATGTGTGTGTATCAGTTTGTTCTTTAATTTTCAGATTTTCATCAGCAATGATTCACTTTTTGAAAAGCCAACCAAATGGATATCTTAATAAGGACCATATCATGTTTTGTTACTGGACTTCTGTGCTCGTCACGGATTGTCCATAACGAACACCATGTTCAAGCATAGGGGTGTTCATATGTGCACTTGGCACCAGGACACCCTAGGCCTCAGTTCGATGATCGACTTTGTGGTCATGTCATCGGACTTGCGGCCACATGTCTTGGACACTCGGGTGAAGAGAGGGGCAGAGCTGTCAATTGATCACCACCTGGTGGCGAGTTGGCTTCGATGGTGGGGGAGGATGCCGGTCAGACCTGGTAGGCCCAAACGTGTTGTGAGGGTCTGCTGGGAACGTCTGGCAGAGCCCCCTGTCAGAAGTAGCTTCAACTCCCACCTCCGGCAGAACTTCGACCACCTCCCGAGGGAGGTGGGGGACATTGAGTCCGAATGGGCCATGTTCCGTGCCTCTATTGTTGAGGCAGCTGACCGGAGCTGTGGCCATAAAGTGGTCGGTGCCTGTCGTGTCGGCAATCCCCGAACCCGCTGGTGGACACCGGCGGTGAGGGATGCCGTCAAGCTGAAGAAGGAGTCCTACAGGACCCTTTTGTCCTGTGGGACTCTGGAGGCAGCTGATAGGTACCGGCAGGCCAAGCGGAATGCGGCTTTGGTGGTTGCTGAGGCAAAAACTCGGGTTTGGGAGGAGTTTGGGAAGGCCATGGAGAACGACTTTCGGACGGCTTCGAGGAGATTCTGGTCTACCGTCCAGCGTCTCAAGAGGGGGAAGCAGTGCAGTGTCAACACTGTATATGGTGGTGATGGTGCGCTGCTGACCTCGACTCGGGACGTTGTGGGTCGGTGGGGGGAGTACTTTGAAGACCTCCTCAATCCCACTAACATGCCTTCCAATAAGGAAGCAGAGCCTGGGGACTCAGAGGTGGGTTCCCCCATCTCTGGGACTGAGGTCACCGAGGTGGTCAGAAAACTCCTTGGTGGCAGGGCCCCGGGGGTGGATGAGATATGCCCGGAGTTCCTCAAGGCTCTGGATGTTGTAGGACTGTCTTGGTTGACACGCCTCTGCAACATCGCATGGACATCAGGGACAGTGCCTCTGGATTGGCAGACCGGGGTGGTGGTCCCCCTCTTTACGAAAGGGGACCAGAGGGTATGTTCCAACTACAGAGGGATCACACTCCTCAGCCTCCCTGGAAAAGTCTATTCAGGGGTCCTGGAGAGGAGGGTCCATCGGATAGTTGAGCCTCAGATTCAGGAGGAACAGTGTGGTTTTCGTCCTGGTCACGGAACAGTGGACCAGCTCTACACCCTTAGCAGGGTCCTGGAGGGTGCATGGGAGTTTGCCCAACCAGTCTACATGTGTTTTGTGGACTTGGAAAAGGTATTCGACCGTGTCCCTCGGGGAATCCTGTGGGGGGTACTCCGAGAGTATGGGGTACCGGACCCCCTGATAAGGGCTGTTCGGTCCCTGTACGATCGGTGCCAGAGCTTGGTCCGCATTGCTGGCAGTAAGTCGAACCCGTTTCCAGTGAGAGTTGGACTCCGCCAGGGCTGCCCTTTGTCACCGATTCTGTTCATAACTTTTATGGACAGAATTTCTAGGCGCAGCCAGGGTGTTGAGGGGGTCCGACTTGGTGGACTCAGGATTGGGTCACTGCTTTTTGCAGATGATGTTGTCCTGTTTGCTTCATCAGGCTGTGATCTTCAGCTCTCTCTGGATCGGTTCGCAGCCGAGTGTGAAGCGGCTGGGATGGGAATCAGCACCTCCAAATCCGAGACCTTGGTCCTGAGCCGGAAAAGGGTGGAGTGCCCTCTCAGGGTTGGTAGCGAGATCCTGCCCCAAGTGGAGGAGTTCAAGTATCTTGGGGTCTTGTTCACGAGTGAGGGAAGAATGGAGCGTGAGATCGACAGGTGGATTGATGCGGCATCCGCAGTGATGCGGGCTCTGCATCGGTCTGTCGTGGTGAAAAAGGAGCTGAGCCGCAAGGCGAAGCTCTCAATTTACCAGTCGATCTATGTTCCTACCCTCACCTATGGTCATGAGCTATGGGTAGTGACCGAAAGAATGAGATCGCGAATACAAGCGGCTGAAATGAGTTTCCTCCGCAGGGTGTCTGGGCTTTCCCTTAAAGATACGGTGAGAAGCTCAGTCATCCGGGAGGGGCTCAGAGTAGAGCCGCTGCTCCTCCGCATCGAGAGGAGTCAGATGAGGTGGCTTGGGCATCTGATCAGGATGCCTCCTGGACACCTCCCTGGTGAGGTGTTCCGGGCACGTCCAACCGGGAGGAGGCCCCGGGGAAGACCCAGGACACGCTGGAGGGACTATGTCTCTCGGCTGGCCTGGGAACGCCTTGGGATTCTCCCGGAAGAGCTAGAAGAAGTAGCCGGGGAGAGGGAAGTCTGGGCATCTCTGCTCAAGCTGCTGCCCCCGCGACCTGACCTCGGATAAGCGGAAGAGGATGGATGGATGGATGAAGCATATCACATCAAAGTAACCTCCACAGTATTAAACCACTAAAAATCCAGATATTCTTCAATCAAGGTTATCAAGAATCAAGTTTATTATAGTTAACTAAAATTAAGATCAAAACTGAAACTATTATTTAAAAAATATAGTCGAAAACTGAAATAAAATAGTTAATAAAACTGAAATGAAAAACTAAAACTAAACAAAAGTATTAAAGTGGCTGGAAAGACTAACTGAAATAAAATAATAATTTACTAAAAATATTTTCAGTTTAATTTTATTAATATTCTTGCTGTTCATCTTTAACTGTAACTTTTCACTCTAAAACAAAAAGTAATCTACCACGAGCCACCCACATCTATTCCTCCAATGAAGGGCACTTGGTGATGGGGGGAGGGTGTTCACACAGCATTTGCGTGATAGAGCAATCGGGCGTTTAAAGTATGTGAGACAGAAAGCAATTTACTGTGTTATAACAGTGATAGTTCTTCAGGAGCTGACAGCATGATAGATTCTGGTTCAAGTGTTAGTGAAGCACACCATAGCTTTAAAAACTGCAGTTCTCTGGGGCTCAAGAAAGAATTATTATAGATAATCCCTTACAGAATTTCAGTCTGTTCATTAATAACAGAATGTTAGCTGTAATCCTATCTGAGCTCAAGATACAGTATGAACACAGCATTTATGAAACAGCAGCACACACTAAGCCAAATTCCAGGTTGCATACGAGTCTGACGTCCATTATGATGAGCTGCCACCTTTCTTTGCACTTGTTGTATATCAAGACGTAATTCAAACACCTTAAATTGGAATGCGCTGGTCAAAAAAACCTTTACCATTTGGACAGAAAAATCACAAGTGAGTAACGTTTTAGTTTATTTCTCAGGTGTCTGCGTTTTGTTGACAATGATTCACCTGCCCCTTCGCACAGGAAAAATTCCTTTTAAAAAACAAAATGGTACTGATCGAGAGACTGACAAGGTCAACATACAAGATCAGCATATTATTGCTGACCAATCACTTCTGCTTTAAAAAGATTGTTTTTAAAATCTAAGCAATACAAACCTTGTAAAATTCCTGAGTTGGCAATGTCTCTACTAAACTACAGGTAGGTAGGTGAAGAGAGTCTGCCAACTGATGAAAAACTAAACATACTAATGTGTTTTTGTATTTATTCTATATTTATTAATTTATCTTTTTTTAGTTTACATTCACAGTTCAAAATACCTGATATTGTGAAAATAATTCAGTAGCAGAATTATGTTTTAAAATATTTTTCAAATTTTCTCTTTCTCTCAAAATAGACAGGTGAAATATCATATTCTTTTTGTTCTTAACATCAGCCATGTCATACATATTGCATCCAAGCCTGCTGGGTAGGCTCCAGGTTTCCTGCAGTCCTGCTCTGGATAAACAGGTTTAGAAAATGTATATATTGTTACTAATCTCAGATGCAGTTTCTGTCGTTTTGTGGCTGTCCATACTCCTATTACCTGCTCTTACTCTGCTCATTAAGGGTTTACTGCACTTATTCATGGGCTATTGAAGTCTCACTGCCCCTAACCTTGACACTACATGCTAGTTTTTCTTTGTTTTCCTCAGTATAGCTAAGTGGGGTCTGCACACTGATTCAAGGTTAAGAGCTCTGTTTTTCCTAAGCCCCTTATGATTTTCATGATCATATCTGTCAGAACACAGTAAAATCTATTTTCTGATTTATTATATCTTTTCAGGCCTGCAGGTGGAAGAATTCTATCTATAAATTGTATGTGCCCGAGATGGAATCAAAGATCAATAAGGCTGGTAGAAAATAAAAAGCCCAGTATGGGAGTTTTTTTAATGCAATACTGATGGCTTTCATTGTAAGCACATCGTCTTGGAGTAGGATATGTTGAGTGCTGTAGACATTTAGAGTAAAAAAACCCTGAAACCTTGAAATTCACCTAATTTTCATTAGAAACTGGCTCATTCTGGACAAGAAAAGGAAAAGATGAAAAGTGCCAACATTCAGCGTACATTTGTTCAGCACAAATGACATAGAAAATATTTTAAAAATTATAAAATTGTTCATATTCAGTATCCGGTTTTGGTCATGCTTGTTTTAATCAGACAAAACCAAAACCAGATAGTAAACCGAGTAGTTTAGTAAGCTTCCACTAACATTAAACTCATATTATATCCAAACCCGTTATGTGTACAGTTCTGTCTGATTGTGACACAAAACTAAATTCCATTGTAGCTTTTTAACCATACCATATTTACTAAAATTACTGAAACTAACAGATATAAAATGGTAGTGAGTGGGGATTGATTTGTTTCGAACCTAGTTATGTTAAACTCGACTTGCTTGTACGGAATATTATTTGATTTTAATAAATTCAATAAAATGCTTAAATAGATAAATAAAATTAAAAAAAAATTTAAATAAAAACTAAATTAAAACTAAAAATACATAATGAAGAAAAATCTAAACTGAATTTCCAAGTAAAGTGAGAAAAAATATAGAAATAAAAACTAATACAAAAAGGCAAAACTATAATAACCTTGGTAAGAATATTATCCAGATATTATTGTGGTAAACAAAGGTTCTGTAATACATGCAAATTACTTCATTCAGAACAGCTGAACTGCTAAAATATGTACTCTGGTTTCAGTCTTAGTGGAGAAAAGGGCTGAACTTGCAGAAAACCTTTGCCATGCACAACACTTGATTGACTGCACTCTATATAACTCTAGACCAGGGGTCGGCAACCTTTCAGATGTGTTGTGTCATGTTGATGCTGCAATGTTATTCCACATGCCGACATACAGTAATTCTAGCAGTTTTTTATATATAGTATCAAAATTGGTCCAGTTATGATGGGTTTGAAAAGTATATACTTTTGAAGCCCATTATAACTGGATCTTAAATTATTGGTCATTCAGTAATTTAAAATACATAGGATCATACTGTATGTGAAAAGAATGTTTTGTCAAATTTTAATTTTCAACACATTTATTAAAAATATGATTAATCATTCTTTATTATTAATCAGAGCTATTAATCAATTAATGCAAAGCAATTGCATAACTACATTCAGTGGCTTTATTTTTGGTTCCAATTATTTGTCTAAAATAAGTAATTTGTTTCTTAAAGCTAGAAACAGCCCTTTTTATAGCTTCACTTTTCTCATCAGAGTTTTTAAACGCGGACTGATACTTATTTTGATAAGGGCTGTTAGTCTTTGTACACTTGACGTACGACACATAACACTTTCACAGCATAATTCACACACAGCATGATCCTTTTGTTGTACAAATCCATATTAATTTGCCCAAGAGTCTTGAAAAGAATGAACATCAAGTTTTTGTCTTTTATGAGTAATTTTAGGGCAGTATATTACTTAATAATAAGAAGCCGTTTGTTTTAACATACCACGGTCTGTACTGGACACATGGTTTCCATTTATATGTGAGTCGCATACGCAAAACGTAAGTGGGGACACAAATGCATGCGCTGTAATTAAAATATAATTTTTTACTTATTTCAATTCAATCAGAGTGCCATTGAAAAAGGTGTGGCATGCGTGCCGTGCCGTAGGTTGACGACCCCTGTTCTAGACATTGCTTTCTCAGGGAGCTCTTTTCTAGCAGAACTGGGGAGGCAGGAAGGTTTTCAGCCTTGTCCGCACCAACTCTTAGACCATTTAGTCCTGACGTGAATCAGGATTTCACTGAGCTATGCAATTTGTATAGTTGATCAAATCTGAATTGCAGTAGAAGTGCGTGTGTGTGTGTATTTTTTTTTTTTTCCCAAAAAAGACAGCTTGTCCAACAGCAGCTCACTTGTGAACGGAAAGCTGTGTGTCGCTCTACTTTCTTTCACTCTGCTACAATTGCATCATATTTAAAAATGCGTCTTCCCTAGTCAGCCCAATCATTTATTGAATTACATTTATTTACAATTTTATCGCTGGAGAAAATACCTAAAAACAACTTAACAAAGCTTTCACATGCAGGCATCAGTGCCTGCACAATCAGTAAACATTGCACCTATCTTTCTCCATTTGAATGTTTTATATAAGGAAAGATACAGCTCTTGATTCATTACAGATCATAATACGTGTACAAGTGTACAAACATTTTTCCATGATTTCTATCATTTGTAATGGTTTCAAATTCTGTATTTGCATATATAGTACATAATATGCAAATACATGGCTCACAAAATAGAGTACAGAGGGTAACTGTATATCAAATGACTTTATTGCCAATATTTTAAAAATAAACAAATCCAGTTCCAGTCCATACAATATCTTTACAGTGTTTTTGACATCTTAGGTTAAAACAGCTCTTAAAACATTATCATCCAGATCTTGAAACCAAATTACAAAATATATCTAACAATTACTAGTATTGGTAGCAAAGTAATTTACACTTATCTAAAATGCACACCAAAGCATGAAGTAATAGTCTGTCCCAGAGGCTGCCACGTGCCATGTTTAAAAATGTAAATGAATGCTTGCTAGAAAAGTAATACATAACATAGATATGTTAAACAACCTATAGAAATTAGCTAATCTTTTAGAACAATTTTGTTTTAAGTCTATAAATACTTACACTTGCTGTTTCTTAATGCAGCAAGATACAAATTAGAATAAGTGAAACAGAACAGTAAACAAGGTAAGACAACACATGACCATTTCTTGAAATCACTCAGGACAGACTTTTCACAGTCACTACAAATCTCAGTTCACCTGTTAAACCAAAATACAAAATCAAAATGAAAATAAAATGGTGCGGTAATGTTGTTTATCCCATAGCTGATACAATTCATAATTCACAATTGTGAATAATTCACAATAAAAAAAATTAAAAAAAAAACTATTAAGGCTGCTGTTTTGACTCCTGTCTTTAATGCTTCAGTACTAGAGAAGGATTACATGCACACATGCTTAGATAACCTTTTCATATGTGGTAATGTGGTTTATCTTTAGTTGCTGTACTGTAATCCCTGGAAAACCAAACCACTTGCAAACAGCAAAGCTAACCATATATGTTTAACACTCTTCCTGTTCTGATCCTTCCTCTGTTTTTCCATGCACATCACCACCATGGGAGAAGTTGATGTAAACACACTTAAACACAGAAGTGGAGACTTTGCAGCTTTTGTTTAACATTCAGAAGAAGTTTTGGAAAATTAAAATCAAATATAAGTGCTATGCATCACAATACTGGTGTTTGTGTATTGATTTTTATTAAATACTGAATCAAATACATTGCCCAGCTCTACTATATAATAACTTTTAAGCTACTAAACAATCCTCATTATAGGCACCTGAGTCACTGTCCCTAAATAAATGCCTTCCCACATATTGCTAAAATATGCAATGTTTAGCACTATTTCCCTTCCTGTCCACTGTTTCTTCACTCTTTCTTTACATCCTCTGTAGCAACATCACAAGTATGTTTTCCATCAACCTTGATTCAGCTGTACGGAAAAGGCCACGGTACTCTCTGCGTTGCACACTATTGTTATATCTGCTACTTTGTTTTACGGTGATGCTGAATGTTGAATTTTTTTTTATTTCTGAGACATATTTTACTTTTTTTGCTGAATGCAAATACTCTTGCCCCAGCCTTAAACTCTAAAGTGATGCTTGCAAAAATGTTCTTTCCTTTCCTTGTGGTAGATTATTATTTTTATTTTTTCTGTTTTATTGAGATTGGAGAAACAGTTGCAACACTCATTTCTAGTATGGATGGTGTATTTATAATGGTCATACCTTATAAAGGGTAAAATATTGTGAAATGCACTTATCCAATTCAGGGTCACAGGAGGCCAAAGCCTTTCCTAGCAGTACTGGGAGTAAGGCAAGAAACAACCCTGGACAGGAACAGGTCCATCATTGAGCCCACTCACATACACACTCGCACTGGGCCAAATTGGAATCTCCTGTTAGCCTCCTGTTACACAGAGGGAAGACACAGAGACATGGAAAATATTCAAACTCCACATGGGTAACGATTGGGCACAGAATTCAAACCGAGAATGCGGGATTCATTAAGTAGTAGCAATGTGTACCACTGTGACTCCCATATGAAAAAAAATGAAAGTTTTTTTACAATTAAAGAAAGTTAAAAACAATGTTTCAGATGCTGGGCCATACTTTAAAAGTTGTATATCGTTTTTGTCAATGTCATAGACTTCTAGGAAGTTTTTGCAAGCCTAATCCCCTTCACCATGTCAGCTTCCTAAATCAGTGACACAAAAATGTTCCCACTCATTCAGCTCAACTTGAGAGAGGTTATGAATGATTTGATATTCCCTAGTTGCAAATTTTGTGTTCCCAACTTTAGGTATTTTAGATGGATTGTGATGCTGACAGCATAATGCCGGTAGACCTTCCTTAGCTTATGGCTCATGTTAAACCTTGCTGCTGTATAAGAAAAGAGGGAAAAACAAAATTGTGACAAAAAACTTTTAATAGATGCAGAGCATTAAACAATACTGACTAGTTCAGAGGTACGATATCCTTCAAAATTAAAGACAAATAATAGAATGCTATAGGGTAAGAAAAAAGGATAACAGAATTCTTTCCAGTACCAACAGATATCATGAGATGCAGCTGCACCAGAGTGTTTAATGAAAGTTATGAAGAAATGTACAGGACGTCTAACTGCATCACAGTGATAATTTGACATTTTAACTGATTCACCCCAACAAATCACACATTGATTCGCAGTTGATCTAAATTAGCAACACACCCAGTTGTAGATGTCAAATGCACTTCACTGCATTTTTAAAACAGCAACTTTACTAGACTTGAATAGATAGATTCAGAACACATAGTTTTCACCATTATGTTTTTTTTTGTTTATTGTTTAGGGGCAAGGGAGGGTCAATGTAAATATTTGTATATTCGTGATCTTTTATAGTAATTAGTCACTGGTGTTTCTGGGATAGTGGTGTTTTGCACACACACATATATGTATATTGTAACAGATAGCCCGGCCACAGACAAACACGACACCAATGTCCACGACACACAGTTTATTTTCAACACTATTTACAACAGTGGTTCCAGCAACTCACGCACGACTCCTCAGGCCTTTGTCTCTCTTTGGCCGCCTCCACTTGTCTCTCGCAATCTCCATCTTCCTCCTCCTGATTCCGGCTCCTCAAAGGGAGTGAGGTGGCCCCTTTTATCATGCCCCGGATGTGTTCCAGGTGCTGGCGGAAGTGCTGTCCTCCAGGGCTCAGGAACCATCCAGGCGCCCCCTGGGTTTGGCCACGGACCCCCACAGGGTTGAGCTTCCCAGCTCCGTATCCGTGGTCCTTGGTGGAAATCAGGGGGCTGCCCTCTTGCGCCCAGGGAAGATATTGCCCATTTCCCGGTCCTTCCCTGATCCAGGCGTCCTGGTGGGGCAAGGTCCTGGGTCGTCTGCCGCAATATATATTATATATATATATATATATATATATATATATATATATATATATATATATATATATATATGTATATATATATATATATATATATATATATATATATATATATATATATATATATATATATATATATATATATATATATATATATATATATATACAGTAATCCCTCCTCCATCGCGGGTTTTGCGTTCCAGAGCCACCCGCGAAATAAGAAAATCCGCGAAGTAGAAACCATATGTTTATATGGTTATTTTTGTATTGTCATGCTTGGGTCACAGATTTGCGCACAAACACAGGAGGTTGTAGAGAGACAGGAACGTTATTCAAACACTGCAAACAAACATTTGTCTCTTTTTCAAAAGTTTAAACTGTGCTCCATGACAAGACAGAGATGACAGTTCTGTCTCACAATTAAAAGAATGCAAACATATCTTCCTCTTCAAAGGAAACAGAGAGGAAAGCAAACATATCAATAGGGCTGTTTGGCTTAAGTATGCGAAGCACCGCCGGTACAAAGCTGTTGAAGGCGGCAGCTCACACCCCCTCCGTCAGGAGCAGGGAGAGAGAGAGAGAGAGAGAGACAGAGAAAAACAAAGTCAAAAATCAATACGTGTCCTTTCAGCTTTTAAGTATGCGAAGCACCGTGCTGCATGTCGCTTCACTAAGCAGCTGCACACAGAAGGTAGCAACGTGAAGATAATCTTTCAGCATTTGTAGACGAGCGTCCGTATTGTCTAGGTGTGCGTACAGCCCCCCTGCTCACACCCCCTACGTCAGAATCACAGAAAGTCAGCGCAAGAGAGAGAGAAAGAAAAGTAAGTTGGGTAGCTTCTCAGCCATCTGCCAATAGCGTCCCTTGTATGAAATCAACTGGGCAAACCAACTGAGGAAGCATGTACCAGAAATTAAAAGACCCATTGTCCTCAGAAATCCGCGAACCAGCAAAAAATCCGCAATATATATTTAAATATGCTTACATATAAAATCCACGATAGAGTGAAGCCGCGAAAGGCGAAGCGCGATATATATATATATATATATATATATACAGTGATCCCTCACTATATATATTATTGAATATTTGTCTGTCTTTTCAATTTACATTATATCCGTGTTTGATTTTACATATCTTTTATTTTTTTCTGGTTATTTTGTCGTGTTGGGAAAAAAGAAGACAACTTGTAAGTACAGCTTGTTATTAGAGCAAGAATCCTCAGGTAATCCAAAGAATAAGTCTTGGTAGTGTATGGGCTGGTCTGGGTAAAGGGTCTACCGTTACACAGTAAGGCGCCTCAATGGTACTGCAAAGGAAGGAGCGCCTCACACCTGCACCCAATTAGGCAGCTGAGTATATGAGGAGCCTGCACAGGAAGAAGGGGAATAGATGAATGATTCTGTAAGATAAAGAATGGAGGGTAAACAATGGAGAGAAGGCAGGAGGCAAAGAGAGGCGGTACAAGTGAGACAGACAGAGAGAGAGAGAGACCGTGAGAGAGAGAGGAGGGAGGAGAGCCCCTTGGGGGGTTAGGTCCCAGACTCACTTTCAAAAATCCCAAGAACTCAAGCTGAAAGAGGACGTTTTTTAGAACTTTGAACTTTTTAATGGACTATTTATTGCTACTTTTATTGTCACTTTAAAGTTCTTGTTCTTTTAATGCCCAGTTTTTTACAATGGGTGCTTTGGTTTTGTTTAAGAATTGGCTTGTTTTATTGCTTTTATTATTTATTTGGTTTTAGTGCAGTATAGAGCCACACCATGGACCTCGGCCACCAGTTGCACGGGGCTGAGAAAAGGGTGGAGCATTCCCATGAAACTGGCTGCCTTGTGGAGGGAGGTATGTGATAGGTGGTCCGTGGCATCAGGCAAATTTTAAATAATCATGCCCCAAAAAGTGCAGGCTACACTCGAGCATGGTTGTGCGTGAGTGCATTTTGCTCCGCGGCTAAACAAGGTGCTAGCTGATCTTGCCACATACCCGTGCAGAGGTAGTCAGATCAGTCATGTGCCTCAATGATGACGTGGAGGAAGCGGCTCCTCATACCTGCGGCCAGTTAGGCAGCTGAGTATATGAGGAGCCTGCAAGGTACAAAGGGGAGAACAGGTGAAAGATTCAATACAAGGAAGAATGGAGATGGAGGTTAAAGAAAGGAGAGATGAAGGTAGAATGTGGAGAGAGCCAGTGCAAGAGGCAGAAAAGGAAGACAGACAACCAGGAGGAAGTCCATAGGGGAATGTGCAGCCAACACTGGGGCTGAAAAAGAGCACTCCAGCTGAGCATCTCAGGGAGCTGCAGTGACATGGTGCTCAATGGAGCGACTTGCTGCATAAGCGCAGGGAGAGGCAGTGAGGACTGCAGGTGTAATGGAATGGCTTAGCACTGTGTCCTGCGGAGGGCCCATGGACCGCAGGGACCTGAATCTGGCAGAGAAATTTGGCTGTGACAGTCAGACAGGCATGTCCTTGATTGCAAGGAGGTCCCGTTTGGGGGTAAGTTGAGGAGACTAGTCCAGAAAGAAAGACCTACTTACAGTATTGTATTGATTTTAACCACTACATTTTTCACTAATTTTTATGGGATTATTTATTTATTTATTTATTGAATGAGAATGCACTGCACTCTTTATTTGGACAGTTTGATTTGTTGTTGGATTTTTAGTAAAGCACTAATCACTTTTTACACCAACACCTTGCTACTGTATGTGTTCTCATTTTCCCAGCTCATCTCAGTTCTGATTATCGACAGTCTGGTATCATAGGTGAAAACACTAGCTTGGCGCCAACCTGGTGATTCACAAATATGTAGTACTTAAGGTATGATAGTTTAGCGTAATTTACAGATAGTGTGTATGACTCCTGGGCTTTAATACAGTCAAACTCATATCACCCATATAGCCCGCCCCTGTCAATGAGCAACCTCCTTCAATCCAGACCCCAGTGCACCAAGTAACCTCTATTACAGATGGCTTTATTCTCATCTTTCCAGTCAAACCTGCTTTATTCCACTTCCCATCCTAAATAGTCAATGTTTTTGCAAGTCTCAGAAACTGCCAGCAGTATCTACAGACAGTTTCTGAGACCCTCGTTACTTTCAACTTTAAGAAGTCATAGGTTATAATTACAAAAATAAAATCATTACCTCAGTTCACAAATGTTAGAAAAGAGTTTTGTAAATGAAATAAGAAACACACCTCTAAATTAATTCCATAGGCTAATATAAGAAATTTAACCACAAGTCCAACTGCTTTCATTGAGATAAAAACACATCCTGTGAACTGCTAGCACACTAGCAGGAGCCATTTGAAATAAACAAAGAAAAGAGCCATACATAGAAAAATGGGATTAAACAATCTCATTTCGTATGATACCCATATTAACCCTGTGGTAGTGGTCTGAGAGAGGAAACAGCCCAAAGAGGAACGAGAAGTATATAAAAATACTAGACATGGGTATAACCAAAAAAAGTCAAAGACCCTTGTCTATTTCTATAATCCTTATTCCTAAACCTTATGGGACATGGAGGTGCTGTATTAGAAAGCACAAGCAATCCCTTAATTTAAATCCTATCCTTAGCTAAGGGTATAAAAACTTATGCAGTTGCTTGGTGATGCCCATTACTTAACTATCAGTTATGAATGGTGTTCTTTTTTAATTTTACTTTGGACACAATTAATGCATTTTGACCATATGCTGCTGTACAAATGCATTGGTTTTGCTCGCTCAGTTTCATTTTGCTTCCCAGTATTACTGACCTCTACTTTCCCTTTTTTGACTATAATTCTTGGTTTTCCTGGCTTCCTCCCTTTCCTTTTACTAAAAATAATCCTCAACGCCTTGTGTATTATAACAGGCATAAGACTGACTTCAATCCATCTCTTATCTGCTCATTCTTTTTTAAATTTACAAAAATCCTTAATAATCCTGTCTTATCCTTAACACCATTACAGACATGATTAAATAGTACTGTCAGAGTTCTACCGATATTGCAAATTTGGCATTTCATCCGGATACTACTATTATGTTTTTCCATTTGGAAATTATGGGGTTCCTGCAAATGTTGCAGCTTCTAGATGATATTTTTATTTATCCGAGCACCATGGGCACAAAACATAAGCAAAGTCTGTTTACAAAATATAAATATGCCAGGCAAAAGTCAAGATTACAGCAAAACAAAAGTTAAAACCAAAATTCTTAATTAATTTTAATTGACAAAGATTTTTTTTTTGTAAAGTCATTTCATTAAAGCCCCTTTGCTTGACCACCCCCTTCCCTCCAAACCCCAAACGCCAGCCAATTCACGTCTCTGCTTCTCGCGTTGTCAAGGGAGGGCTGAACGCACACTAAGAAGATGTGGATGGATCAGCTGTTGGCTTGCTTCTCTGGCTGCCGAGCTGCGTGTTCTGCTTGTCGCTCTGCGCATCGATCATTTAAATGCCAGTACAGCAGTTGTCCTTTTGTCTCACTGCCTTGTCTCGCGGGACTTTAAAGTTTCTCTCGCAGGACATCAAAGTGTCTTCCGAGAAGATCACATCTAGACCCAAGATTTTTTTATTATAACAGAGATTTGTTATGCATGCCAAAATCTTTTATAAAGAAGCTGTGCTGATGTCCTCTTATTGGTTAAGGGTAGAAAAATAAATTGAACACAGTGGTATGTAATCTTCAAGCTAAGAATGAATTACATGTTGCAATGCTTGAAACAGTCCCAATATTTGGTGTCCATTCTGGCAGTCACTACCTTCTCTCCAGCAAGAATCTATGTTGTTCGTCTTTTTATTTTAGAAATATTTTAGATGTCTAGGCACGACTTGGTGAAGCAGCAGTCACTAACACTAAACTTGAAGACAAAATTGTTCAAATCAATCATTTCACCCACCACAATTTATGCCAGTGAGACATTGTCCATGACAGTGAAAACAGCTCACAAACTAGATGTATTCCACCAAAAATGCCTCAGGAGTATCTTTAAGGTCACATGGTTGGATCACGTAACGAATGTGAAAATATTAAACTGAATGCAGACTTAAGTTTTCAGGATACATCTTTCGGCTAACCAAGAACCGTCCAGCCCATATTGCAATGGAGTGGAAGCCCTACGAAAGGACAGTGGTGGAGGGGACATCAAAGGAAGACTTAGAGAGCAACACGACAACAAGTCCTCCAAGCATAAGGCTTAACTTGGGAAGAAGAAACTCAACTGGCCACTGACAGTGCTCGATGGTCATCTCTTGCTTGGGTGGGAGGAACTAAGATACAGTAGAACCTCTGGTCACGAACGTTTCCGAACACGTACAGATCGGGTTACGATCAAAAAGTTTGCCAAAATTTTGCATCTGTTCACGACCACACACTCTGGTAGCGAACAAAAACACTGGTGGCCAGTTTCCCTACGCACGTTGCGTATGCGCCAATGATTTCCCATTCTCCATTTCCCATTATCTTTTGTTTGCATATACAGGGCCTAACAAAGCAGCTGATGTTGCAAAAGGAGTTATAATGTTAACTAAGCAGAGGCCTCAAATGCTGGAAGAGGTGGAAAAACTGTTGCTGGTGTGGTTGAACGAGAAGCAACTTGCAGGGGATAGCATAAGCGAGCCGATCATATGCGAGAAAGCCAGGAAAATTCATTCATTCAAATTTGCTGAAAAAAAATCCTCCTTCGAGTGGCGAAGGTGAGGAATTTAAAGTCAGTAGCGGATGGTTTGAAAACTTTCGCAAGAGAAGTGGCATTTAATTTTTTTTCCCTGCGCTTTAAAGTAAAAGTGTTTACAGCGAACTCTTACAATGTTAGTTTTCTCTGTTATTTAAGGTTTTCTCAGTGTTATTCAATGTTTTTACATTAGTTTACTATTACACTGTGCATTGTATGGTATAATTAACTATTTTTGTGCTTAAAAAAATATATATTTACATACAATTCGTACGGTCTGGAATGGATTAATTGTATTTACATACAATCTTATGGGGAAATTATGTTCAGGTCGCGACCAAATCGGGAATGAATTACGGTCGTGACCAGAGGTATCACTGTATAAGATAAGATTGTTGTGGTGACACCATCAGGTGCTACTATTTTATTCACTGCAATGCTTTTCTTTGTTACTGCCTTGGCATTGTAGCAGTTGCAGTTTTGCAATTATGGAATATTCTCTTAAAATAAAGGCCTGTTCCTAGAAATTTCTTAGATTCCTTTGGTTACTGAGTGTCTAGCACAGATTTTGACTTAGCTTTCAATTAGCAATTTGTAATGTTTTGGTGATCATTTTCTTGTATTCTGGCCCCCACCTTTCCCCTGGCAGTATCTTTTTTAATCTCCGGCTCTTAACATTCTTGCACATTTTATTTGTTCAAAAGCCACAACCAATTTTTTATACCCGTTTCCATTTATTCAAAACACAAATGCACCCAATACAAGGCTGAGAGCAGTACTAACACAATACTCTGCCAAACTTAAAACAGGCATGCCAAAAAGCTTCAAGGCCCAGGAGAAATACTAGCCTTAAACAGGCAATGGTTAAAAACACACAAAAGTCAAAAAAGAAATTGAATTGTCAAAGCAATATACACATTAAAAAGATCAAAGTCAAAAACTAATTTCCTAAATTGATTTATCTGTACCTACTGTACAACACAAAGGTTTGCTTACAATCCAAAATGTTCAGCCACATCATAAATTTGATTACTCAATTGAAGTTACTTGGATAAATTTAAAGATACACATGAAAAGATTGTGGCTAGAACAAGAAGTGTGACATACAGTATCCATTTACTTCACCATCTGGAGGACCCAGAGGACGATGAGTGACTCCAACCTGACTCCACCTATTGGTAGAGCCTTTTTAAGTATGCAGTGATAAACAGTTCAATTTACAGAAACCAGAATCAATAGAAGGGGATATTCCAGGCAGGAACTACAACCCTTCATCTTCTTCCTGCCTCTTCTTATACAATACATAACCCTAAACTGCAAGGATCAATCTGCATAGTTAATACCTGATGATTCATTCCTCTTTGTAAATAATACATTATCTCATCCATCCATATTACTAACCGAGAATGGTAAACCGGATGGCATGGACACAGGTACACGGCGATGGGACCATGAGACGTACTGCGCAGGCGCATACAGCTCAACTAACGGAAATAGCAAATAAAAGAACCGCCATATTGTGAGTGGCACTACTGCGGAGTGAGGTTAGGAATAATGTGCTGCTTGGGATTGTACAAACCGCTGAACGCTTTACACCAAATTCAAACACAATACAGCTCATTGATACACACACAAGCCCACCTGGATAAGATCAATGAACGCAGGCGCCTACAACAAGCGTCAGAAACTGTGGAAGCAATGCAGGCACGGGTTAAGACACTACGGGGTCCGCAAAGGTCCACAAAGATAGTACTGAATATATAAGAGCACACCGATCAAAAAAAAAAATCAATCGTGTAAAAGCACATAGTACACACAAATCATGTGCTCTCAGCGCATAGAAAGCATATAAGGACAATACGGAGAATAGAGACCCAAAGGCATTGGAGAGAAAAAAAGGCAGATAAGAGATTATGAAAACAGTGGAATTTGAAAAGGCTCAAACAAACGATGGCGCGATACACATACAGACAAAGGTACAGAATATGGAAGCAGTAAAATTCAAAAGTATTGTAGCGTCCCACCCAGGTTGAGGGCTTTTTGGTTTTAAGTGACTGTTAGGTCCGATTGAGGGAAGGCGGAGTACAGCACAGAGGACTGATAGCGGGGTATTGATTTCATGCGGTAATAGGGGGTGGGGGGCGTTGGAGAGGGTGCTAGAAAGTTGTGTTTGGGGTTAGGAAGTCAGCGATTGTTCAGGTAAAACTTTTGTGACACTTTGTCATGTCAGTCACTACAGTATCAAAGAAAAGATAGAAACGATTGCATTACCACAAACAAAAGGTGATTAATCATTAGAACCAGGTGTAGTTGAAAAAATACCAGGCCAAATTGAGGTCTGAAAAAAAGAGTAGACAACAAAGTCTTTTCGCATTCGCATCATTCAATGGACAAAACGTGGATTTACACAATAATGGACCATATGCTATGAGAATCTGTGGTCCCTACATGGACAAACAGAAAAACTCAAATTATTTATTACAGAAACAGAAACAATATTCACTCACAGGCAGTTATACATTGCGTGTCACAATGTGTCTCCAGAAAATATTGTTTTTAATGAAGCTTTAAAGTAAAAGTGAAGATAATGAAATTGAAACAATTCCAACACACAAATCATGTGCTCTCAGCGCATAGAAAGCATATAAGCACAATACGGAGAATAGACACCCAAAGGCATTGGAGAGAAAAAAAGGCAGATAAAAGATTATGAAAGCAGTGGAATTCAAAAGGCTCAAACGAACGATGGCGCGATACGCATGCAGACAAAGGTGCACGATATGAAAGCAGTAAAATTAGAAAGTATTGTAGCGTTCCACCCAGGTTGACGGCTTTTTGGTTTTAAGTGCGTCCACTATTAATGAACATTCCTTAGGATTAATGAATATTATTTGCTATCATTGTCATTCACTTAACTTCACTGAAGAAACAACTGGCAATACAACTAATGAGTTTACACGTTGTTGTCAAAGGGGTCAGGTTAGACTGCCTCCTTTAGATGAATATCCTTAATATCTACGGATGTTTCTAACTAACAATGTACCCGAAAGTAAAAATATTATGGACTGCATTAGATCCTACAATAGTTCATTTGCTTTTGCATCTACCAGGGTAGATATCAGGCCACCAGCTGGCAATGGTCCATACTGCTTTCACGTATGTAGACAAATATTACATCGGATTGGAACAATGCACCCTGACCCAAATCACGAACGCAAATATGCACAGATCTACGTGTTACATCCAGATGACGCACTCTATCAACGACTTTACTACAAATGTTGTGTATAAAGAAGTATTCCAATAGATCCTTCTAATGTGCCATGCTATGGGTTCTTTACTTCCTTTGTTCGTCATCTACACCTTTACAATTCGATATATCTCAGACATTCATCAATGTATTTCAGGTTACCCAACCCCGGGGGTAGGCGAGCGAAGCGAGCAGGGGGCGGAGCCCCCTTGTATTTGAACTAAGCCAAATAATGAGCTATACAAATAGTTGCTGCATTAATTTTCTTTGACCAGACAATCTTTCTTTTAACAATTTATAATGTTGTGCTTTTTATATTGAGATGCTTGTATTCTTTAAAATTAATTTATGGCTGAAGGATACAATATATTCAATGCATTGTGTCTTATTCTACATGAGTTGTAGTAAATGACTATATTACATACATCTAGTACAAACTGACATGTAATTTTTTTAACCCTTTGAACTGGGCAGCTGGTGTTGCACACAACGCGTGCCCGATCTAAGCGCATGTGCATGCATGTGCAGAACCTTTGCTGTTATGACACTGTACGATCCACGAGTCACTACCCAATCTACATGCAAATGTGCTCTCTGCTTACTAAAACTTACTTTTAAGACATTGCCCTATTTGTACTTCGCATATGCAATGTTTATAAGCATCACTCACCAGATTTGAACTGCACTTGCAAGTCATTTTTGTGTTGCCATTTATTTCTGTCTATAAGGGAACTTTTCACTTCTTACTGGAAAAGATTGGAACTTCTGAATTTTACATCTTGAAAGAGTATTTGTCACCTGAAATATTGAACTCCAGTCAAACAAAGAGTTATCGAAATGAAATGTGATACATGTCTGTGAAATTTAAGTTATTATTTTATATTGTGACATTCGTACAGCTTTGTAAGTGCATCGTATTGATGAAAAAGGCAATAAGGTTTTTCATTTTCAGTTTCAATACAACCTTCGTAATCCCATGGTATTAAAGTAAAAGTCACAGTATTTTCCATATTAGGGTTAACGGAATAATGGGTAAATGTCATCTTTTTCATAACAACCGATAAGCATTTGCTGATATGCTTTTTTAACATTTTTCCACAATTTTTCTCTTTAAATTAAGCAAAACAATGAAATCTAGGTTTCGAATTAGGAATACAATTAGGAGTGTACGTCTGACACTAGTCTTGTGTAAAGTGTGTAAAACCATCAGTAAAATGTGGTGGGGTTCTAATGTAGCACAGTGACTGGGCTGGGCATCTGATGTTGTGACATGTCATGGGCTTATCATTTAAGATGTTGGATTAGGAGGAGTACATACACATACATTTAAATGAAATATTTTGGGAAAGGGGTCGCTTATTAGTAATATCTTACTTCTTTTATTGCTGAAATTAGAAAAACAATACCTCTTTTTCTATTTTTTTCTTGACCCTATAAGATACTTAGTGGTAATCAGCCTTCCAAATGGCTGAACAGATGTCTGTGTACCTGAACCCTGAGAAACAACTGGATGTCTTTTTCTTCTGCTTTAAAGATTTTCAATTCGAGATGGTGTACAGTTCATCTTAGATGTGCTATTTCTAGAGGTAAGGATACTGAAGCTTTCAGGTTTATACGTAATTTGTGCACATTTCCATCTAATACTTCCCATATGTATTATTTAATCTGTAATAATTTGCTGGCTTGAATGCTGTCCCGTATGTTTGCTCACACTGTCCAATAACTAACACTGGCTTTTTAGACAGTTAAGCCTCAGTGTGGGAATCCTTACAAACATGGTGACTGAGGCACATCAGTTTCAACAATCACAAAACAGGGTTGTTGTTTCATGTTACAAAATAACATTTAAGTTATTGTGCTTTGTTGGCAGGTTTTGAAAAGAATCAATGCTTAATTTTAGACTAAATAAAACTAAGATGTCTTTATGTAACTGCATCTGAGCACATCACATTAGAAGTTCAGATGCACCGAGATGATAAAGAAAAAAAGTGATGCTACATATAATGACAAGTCTTGGTTCTTTCAAACTCCAACAAAGCAAAGTAAATAATATATTAGATTTTACTCTAAGCCAACCTTTATCTATTTTGATGGTTTACTTTGGTAATGCTCTATGGGTGTACCAAGAAAGAAGGCACAGCAAGAATTAAGAGTACACTATTTTAATGTTTAAAATAAGTGCATGAACATTGTTTACCTACTGTGTTTAAATTTTCAATGGTTATAGTGAGGTGGAAGAGTCTAGCCGTGTTATGGGACAGCAGTTAAAGAAGAAGGAAGGACAGATGTGTGACGTGTTGAAATAGTGGGTGGCCCTGTTGCCTGGCAACTCCAGAACCCTCCATCTAAATCTCTGCTATGGATCTACTGTACCCTGTAAGTGATCATCTGCCTATTTTTTGTTTTCTTTTATTTTTTCATTATTGTTCCCCAACTTCTGAAAACTGTCTCAGTCTTAGTACTGGCTGCCTGTCTCATATAGGATTGATGTCAAAGTTCTATTATTTACATATAAGACTTTTGACCATTGTGGAGCTACACATCTAGCACTATCAAATTGCATGGTTTGCCAACATATATATACAGTATATATATATTGTCACACATGTGCGCATGGGAGGCATCTCAAGGGCCTGAATGAGAGTAATTCCACGCCAGACCAGGGGTTGGCAGAGTGCACTGACTCTTTTTCTCATTTTCCTGCAGACCGTTCATGGGAAATTCCGCCTGGCCCTGATGATGTCACTTCCTGTTCTGGGCCCTTTGATGACGTCACTTCCGGCCCCGAACCTATGACCAAAGACCCTTCCAGTTCCAGCCCTTATATATTTATATATATATATATATATATACAGTATGTATATATATAATCCATAGTGAATCAGGAAGTGCAACAGATTAGCAAGGAGGACGTAAGGACAGCTATGAAGAGAATGAAGAATGGAAAAGCCACTGGTCCAGATGACATACCTGTGGAAGCATGGAGATGTTTAGGAGAGATGGCAGTGGAGTTTTTAACCAGATTGTTTAATGGAATCTTGGAAAGTGAGAGGATACCTGAGGAGTGGAGAAGAAGTGTACTGGTGCCGATATTTATGAATAAGGGGGATGTGCAGGACTGTAGTAACTACAAGGGGATACAATTGATGAGCCACAGCATGAAGTTATGGGAAAGAGTAGTGGAAGCTAGGTTAAGAAGTGAGGTGATGATTAGTGAGCAGCAGTATGGTTTCATGCCAAGAAAGAGCACCACAGATGCGATGTTTGCTCTGAGGGTGTTGATGGAGAAGTATAGAGAAGGCCAAAAGGAGTTGCATTGCGTCTTTGTGGACCTGGAGAAAGCATATGTCAGGGTGCCTCGAGAGGAGTTGTGGTATTTTATGAGGAAGTTGGGAGTGGCAGAGAACTATGTAAGAGTTGTACAGGATATGTACGAGGGAAGTGTGACAGTGGTGAGGTCTGTGGTAGGAGTAACGGATGCATTCAAGGTGGAGGTGGGATTACATCAGGGATCGGCTCTGAGCCCTTTCTTATTTGCAATGGTGATGGACAGGTTGACAGACAAGATTACACAGGAGTCCCCGTGGACTATGATGTTTGCTAATGACATTGTGATCTGTAGCTAGAGTAGGGAGCGGGTTGAGGAGACCCTGGAGAGGTGGAGATATGTTCTAGAGAGGAGAGGAATGAAGGTCAGTAGGAACAAGTCAGAATACATATGTGTAAATGAGAGGGAGGTCAGTGGAATGGTGAGGATGCAAGGAGTAGAGTTGGCGAAGATGGATGAGTTTAAATACTTGGGATCAACAATACAGAGTAGTGGGGATTGTGGAAGAGAGGTGAAAAAGAGAGTGCAGGCAGGGTGGAATGGGTGGAGAAGAGTGTCAGGAGTGATTTGTGACAGACGGATATCAGCAAAAGTCAAAGGGAAGGTCTACAGGATGGTAGTGAGACCAGTTATGTTATATGGGTTGGAGACGGTGGCACTGACCAGAAAGCAGAAGACTGAGCTGAAGGTAGCAGAGTTAAAGATGCTAAGATTTGCATTGGGTGTGACGAGGATGGATAGTATTAGAAATTAGTATATTAGAGGGTTAGCTCAAGTTGGACGGTTGAGAGACAAAGTCAGAGAGGTGAGATTGCGTTGGTTTGGACTTGTGCAGAGGAGAGATGCTGAGTATACTGGGAGAAGGATGCTAAGGATAGAGCTGCCAGGCAAGAGAAAAAGAGGAAGGCCTAAGAGAAGGTTTATGGATGTGGTGAGAGAGGACATGCTGGTGATGGGTGTAACAGAACAAGATGCAAAGGACAGAAAGATATGGAAGAAGATGATCCACTGTGGCAACCCCTAACGGGAGCAGCCAAAAGAAGAAGATGTATATGTATAATCCACAACCTGCACAAACACACATGAGACCATCTAGTTGATGATAGCCATTTTCCAATAGACAACATAGTCGGTTGGTTATATAAAACCAAGGTGTTTGAGGCTTCATGTGTTTCGGGGACATCCATTATTTTGTTCACAGTGAAGCTAGCAAGTCCCATTGAAAGAAGTGAAAGTGACTGGCATTATAGGCATCACTCATGGGTACTGCTTAAATGGATAGGGCCTGGGAAATAGAATCAGGTTAGCATTGTAGACTCAGAAATGTCTAAATCCTTACTGAAGGCAGCCTTCTTCCAGTGGCCTGGCAGGCAAAAATGGGCTACATATTGGATATAGAAAACTGTTTTACAATTGGTTTAGAAGGCAGCCATTGAGCCATGCCTGGAAGGCAGCTGGGAGGATTAAAACCTGGAAAATAGAGATCAGGCTTACAACTTTAACATTGGGATGGAGTGGCACTAGTGGCCATAAGTTGGAAGGAAATTGCTTTGTCACCTTTCATGCCCACAGAGCAGAACAAAGAAAAATAAAATGCCCAAAAAAAGGAAACTGAGACAAAAACTGAAGACAAAGAAAAAGACAAACAGCAATGACTTGGAAAAAAAACTGAAGATGCAAAGCAGGAACAAAATTCTTACTGGGCCTTAAAAGTGAGTAACAACACCACAAGTAATATAATAATTAGGCTAGTCATAATAACAATAGATTTATAAAGTGTTAGGGATCCAGGGTATTTGAGCACAGGGAAATTGCAGCAAATTAGCATTCCAAGAGAAATTGTGCAAATCGTTAAGAGTAAGGGCAACAGTTTTAAGCTCATAAAAGTGTAGATTCTAGGTATTAATTAATTAATTACTTGGAGTAATGAATATAATTAATGCAATTATTTAGGAATAAATACACTGAGCAAATTAGAGGACTTTTCAAATAAGCATGTAAAACTGGTAGTAACAAGTCAAAGGGCTCTGGTGTTTGGGTCTAGTCGAATTAGGAAAAACACAGAAGATCAGCTGCAGTTCTCAGCTGTGGTACAAGCACAAGACCAGTTGACAGTTCTAAACTGTTCACTACTTCAAAACTGAGGTCTTTAGTACAGTGGGTATGCATATGGGGATCAAGCAACCCTAGAGGTGGGCTACAGAGGGAATGACAAGGGATACATAATAGCAATGAAGTCTCTCCTGTTCGACAGAAGACATTTGCTGCCCCATGGTGGTAATGCTACCATGGCTGAAGGCAGCCAGAGTTACACTATGGAAACAGAACAAAGGCATCTAAGTTGACCATAACTCTCAGAAGAATGACCACAAGGGTTGTTTTCTGAATAACTTAGGCAGAGGCACATGTGCTTTCACATGGGCATAGGTGGTTACCTTCCAGATTTTTGAAGCTAACAGTACAGATGCATGTGCTTTGGTGAATGGTTTGGAATAGTGGTCTATTTAACATTTAGACACAGGACTAGCGTAAATTAGGAAAAATTAATAAAATAAAAGCCACATAATATATTTTAAGCAGAATTGGGCTAGTTTCATTTTGAATCGCCAGGGGCCTTGTGCATAACGCCGTGTGTAGAATTCACACTAAAACATGGTGTACAGACAAAAGCAGAAATGTTTGTACAAACAAAAAAATCCAGATGCATAAATCTGTGTGTAGGCCAACTTCCACATTCTTCCACTACATAAATCCCGGTCAGCGTGAAAAGTAACGCATGTGCTTGCATGGGGGAAAATAGAAGAATTTCAGCGAATACCAAGTGAAGGCAAGGAAAAACTTACTATTTTTTGGTTTAAACATTGGCATAAACAACAAAAGGAAGTTGATCGAGTGACATAGAGTGTCGGAGAAACTCGAAAGCTCAAGTTCACAAAGTCACACAGTGCCCGAAATAAAAAAGAAGTTGTCAGATATGAAGTCGCTGTGAAAAGGTGAGTTGTAGCCCACCATCTGAGTGTCATATGAAAGCTTATTAGGGTACAGAGAAAAGAAAAAAAAGATAGGGACACAGTGGGGAAAGGTCATTGATGAATACAAGTAGTGACATGAATAAGATTTTAGCCATTTGTTTATCTGTCTGGATTAGCCAAAATACAAATGTTATCATTATATACCCAAGGCCTCGGTGCACAAGTTTCAGTAGTCTGAAACTTATTTCAAAATTTATCACAATGGTTTGATATTTACTTCCACAATAGTCTTACACATGTTTAAAGGTATTCTCTTCTGTTTTTGCATTTCTGGACAAATAAAAAGCCGCATCTGACCTCTCTGCTGTTTCAGTATAATCATAATAATAGCTGAGTTTGTGCTGCATGCTAAAATATGGTGCACTTTGGAATCACTGTGGTTGAAGCTGATGAAATCTATAGACCTCCTGCAGCACATCACAATGACAAACGTTACTTATTTAAGCCTGAAAACTCTGGGTATTTCAACAGAAGTACATCAGTTACTGTTGTATAAAAGTATTAATGACAAAAACAATTTCATCACTTGAACTTACTATTATGTAGATGTCAAAACAGATAATTGTCAAATACTCTTTCAACATTTCAAGGATCCACCCTTTATATGGAATGTGCTACCTAACTCCACAGAACCAGTTTTGTTCTCTGTCAACACTAAACTGCTTCAATCATATAATAGAAAGGTTCAAAAAGAAAAATGGAGGTACTAATACAAAATACTGTTCCAGCATTGCACCATTGCACCTATTCTCTGCAAACATTATTTGTCTTGTTCAATTCTGCAAGAATTGTAATCTTTCTGTAGTTCTGAAGTTTAGCATCTTGGTGACACTGCAGTTGTGACCCGTTGAGCTGGCCTACTTTGAGTTGCTGTTTAAAGCTGATCCTCCAGCTAGGATGTTGGATATCTCTGGGTCCACGGTTCTTGAGGCTGATCCTCCAATTAGCTGTGAACCACCCAATATTACTGAGATTGCACAGGTGGTGAACCAGCTGAGGGTAGGGAAGTATGCAGGGATCTGTGGTATCCGGGGTGAATTTCTCCAGGCTGATGGAAAGGCTGTCCTCCTGGCATTGCAAGCAATCTTTGCTTCCATTTGGGAGATTGGTGTCATTCCAAATGACTGGAAAATAGGACTTGTCATCCCTATCTGGAAAGGGAAGCGTGACTGTCTGGATTGGGACAACTACAGGGGGATAAAACTGCTCTCAGTGCCGGGTAAGGTCCTTGCAGGGGTCGTCCTCAATAGGATCCGTGATCACTTGCTCACCTACCATCGACCGGAGCAGTCTGGTTTTACACCTAAGAAGTTTACCATCGACCGCATCCTGGAACCGAGGGTTCTCATGGAGTGCAAATGCAAATATCGGTACAGTTTCTTTGCAGCCTTTTTCAATTTTCATAAAGCATTCGACGAAGGTGATCAAGCTGCCCTGTGAGACATTCTGAGACTTCGCGGGATCCCCTCAAAGTTGCTGAATATTATAGCTGGCCTCTACACTGGTACTGTGAGTGCTGTGCAGAGTGGAGGCAGACCCTCAGCATATTTCCCAGTTGATTCTGGGGTTCAGCAGGGGTGTATTCTTGCTACTACTCTTTTCAATGCTTGCATGGAATGAGTGTTGGGCAGGGTCGTGTGGTCCAGCAGCTGTGGGGCATCTGTTGGTGAAGAAAGATTCACTGAGCTTGACTTTGCCAATGATGCTGTGATCTTTCCAGAGTCAATGGACGCTCTGATCGGGGCTCTCGAGAGGCTGAGTGAGGAGTTTGAGTGTCTGGGCTTGTGAGTGTCCTGTGTGTCTGTCTGCACAGAGAGTGTCAATCTTGTCGAGAGGTTTACTTACAGTCACATTCATGTCTCTGGTGACTCTTCCTATGAAGTCAGTAGACGGATTCGGAGAGCATGGGGGGTCATGAGGTCGCTGGAAAGTGATTTGTGGTTCTTCTGATATCTATGCAAAAGAACGAAGGTCCAAGTCCTGTTGCTTCCTGTCTTGCTATATGGTTGCGAGACATGTACACTATCCAGTGACTTGTGACAAAGACTGGACTTCTTTGGTACTGTGTCTCTTCAGAGAATCCTTGGGTACCGCTGGCTTGACTCTGTGTCAAACGAGCGGTTGCTCAATGCACATTACCTGCATTGTGAGGGAGCATCAGTTATGGCCCTACAGCCATGTGGTGCACTTCCATGTGGGTGATCCAGCTCGCAGGATTCTCATTGTTGAGGACCTGAGTAGCTTGACCAGGCCAAGGGGACGCCCACATATCACCTGGCTCTGCCAAATACAGGGTCGTTTCCAGAGGGTGGGACTGGACCGCTTGTCTGCCTGGGGGGTTGCCAACCAGGATCCCAAACTGTTTCGTTATGTGGTGGGTGTGGCAATGCACTGTACCAGTGCATGCTCCCCAACCTGACCTGACCTGACATCTTGTTTATCTATACTAATAAAAGGCAAAGCCCTCACTGACTGACTCATCACTAATTCTCCAACTTCCCGTGTAGGTAGAAGGCTGAAATTTGGCAGGCTCATTCCTTACAGCATACTTACAAAAGTTAGGCAGGTTTCATTTCGAAATTCTACACGTAATGGTCATAACTGGAACCTTTTTTTGTCCATATACTCTAATGGAGGAGGCGGAGTCACGTATCGCGTCATCACGCCTCCTACGTAATCAGGTGAACTAAAAACAAGGAAGAGATTTACAGCACGAGTCAAACGCGGGAACGAAGGTAAATGACGTTAATTTTTGAGTGTCTTTTAATACTGTGTAAGTATACATATTAACACATGTACAATTAAACGTGTGCATTTACGGGGTGATTTCTCAGGCTTAAAAGCTCGCCTTTTATCAAACGCGGGAACAGAGGTAAATGACGTTGTTGAGTGTCTTTTAATACTGTGTAAGCATACATATTAACACATGTGCAATTAAACGTGTGCATTTACGGGGTGATTTCAAAGGCTTAAAAGCTCGCCTTTTATTAAAAAGGTGAATGCAAACTGTTTTCATTCTGAAGGGCACAAACCACGTTAGATTTCATGCTCAAGAGTAAGCTCAGCACACAGCTTGGTCATATTAGAACCGGAAGGACGAACTGACAAC